>NC_092729.1:52043854-52330517 GCF_047496885.1 Scyliorhinus torazame | reverse complement strand
TAGCTCTCTCTTTAGGTCCTTCCTAGTTAACTTGTAACTCTCGTGCGCCCTAACTGAACCTTCATGTCTCATCTTTACATAAGCCTCTTTCTTCCTCGTGACAAGTGTTTCGACTGCTTTAGTAAACCACGGTTCCCTTGCTCGACCACTTCCTCCCTGCCTGACAGGCACATACTTATCAAGGACACGCAGTAGCTGTTCCTTGAACAAGCTCCACATTTCCATTGTGCCCATCCCCTGCAGTTTTCCTCTCCATCCGCTGCATCCTAAGTCTTGCTTCATCGCATCATAATTACCTTTCCCCCAGATATAGCTCTTGCCCTGCTGAATATACCTATCCCTTTCCATCACTAAAGTAAACGTAATCGAATTGTGGTCACTATCACCAAAGTGCTCATCTACCTCCAAATCTAACACCTGTCCTGGTTCATTACCCAGTACCAAATCCAATATGACCTCGCCTCTCGTTGTCCTATCTAGATCCTGTGTCAGGAAACCCTCCTGCACACATTGGACAAAAACAGACCCATCTCAATCACTCGAACTTTGGCGTTTCCAGTCAATATTTGGAAAGTTAAAGTCCCCCATAACAACTCCCCTGTTGCTTTCGCTCCTATCCCGAATCATCTTTGCAATCCTTTCCTCTGCATCTCTGGAACTTTTCGGAGGTCTATCGAAAACCCCTAACAAGGTGACCCCATCTTTCCTGTTTCTAACCTCAGCCTATAGTACCTCAGTAGACGAGTCCTCATCAAACGTCCTTTCTGACACCGTAATATTTTCCTTGACTAACAATGCCACCCCTCCCCCTATTTTACCCCCTTCTCTGAGCTTACTGAAATATCTAAACCCCGGCACCTGCAACAACCATTCCTGTCCCTGCTCTATCCATGTCTGCGAAATGGTTACAACATCGAAGTCCCAGGTACCAACGCATGCCGCAAGTTCACCTACCCAATGCTCCTGGCATTGAAGAAGACACACTTTAAACCACCTTCCTGCCTGCCGGTACACTCCCGCAACTTTGAAACCTTACTCATGACCTCACTACTCTCAACCTCCTGTATACTGGAGGTGCAATTCAGGTTCCCAAGCCCCTGCTGAACTAGTTTAAACCCTCCCGAAGAGCATTAGCAAATTTCCCCGCCCAGGATATTGGTACCCCACTGGTCCTCTTATGTTCAAAGCTGTAATCCAGATGCAACAGTGACGGTGACAAGTGTTGTTTAAATTAAAAATATTGAATATTGAATGATGATTACAAGAAGAAAGACAATATGACAAATACAACTGATGGTATATATCATAAAGTTGCAGAACCGCAAGCCAGGGACCAATATCCTTGCAGAGATTTTCGCTCTTGCTGCTGTGGATAGTTTGATCTAGATTGACAGGGGGTGTAAATCTGAGCGGGCAGACGTTAGAGAGTGAAATATAGATAGGAATGAAAGACAGGAAAGGAGACATAACTTTAGAAGGAGGGAGAAACATGGGCTAACAACAAAGAAGGCATAATTAAGAAAACTGCTTGTAAACATTTTTTTTAAAGCCAAATCGAAACGCACAGTCTCTAAATACACGGCGTATTTGTAAGAAGGTAGAGAAATTAGGAGCATAACCTACGGATAACAAACACAAGGCGGCATGTTTGGTAAGGATAGATAAAAAGGAAAAGGTGTGGGTGATGCTCTTCGTTGATAAAATCCATGCATGTGTAAAATATGGCATAGGCAATGATACTCCAAATGTACAATGAATCTGAGTGGAAGTAAATGGCAACAGGCAGCCGAAAGCATTATTCGGAGTTGTCAGTACTGTCATCTGTCGTGTTAAGGTACGATCGCATTTGACAGTTAATTCGAGACGCGTGTAATCAGGATGCTACAGTAATCATTCGTGGCTTTAATCTACTCGGAGATTGAGCAATAATTCGGTATTTTCTGAACTCGTGGAGTGTGTACGAGATGGTTACTGAGAACAAAATGTCGATTAACCAACTATGGAATATCCTGGGCCAGATCGGTTTCTGAGACCAGGGGCTGGATTCTCCGATTGCCGACGCCGAAATTGTGTTCAGCGATTGGCCAGAGAATCCGGTTTTACTCCAAAATCCTGGGCGGAGCCGTTTTCCGCATGCTCCAACCCCTCAAAAACAGCTTAGTCGAGGCGTACGCCGTTGGGACAGCCTCAGAACATCAGCTGAGGCCCTCCCCCGATGCTCCGCCTCCGATGGGCCGACTTCACGATGGCGAGGGACACGTGTCCTCTCGACTTTCCTGATCCTGGCGTGGCGGTTGCAGACTATGTCCAGCGGTGCCGCAGTCTGGGGGGTTGGGGGGGTGGGGTGGCCGTTCCTGTGACAGATGGACTTCGGCAGGGGTTGAGGGTATGGTGAGGGATGGTCCGGGGCGGTGAGTGGGGGTTACAGGGGACACTATCTTGCGGGGTCCGCGGACGGCCGGCGCCATGTTGTACGGCAGGCTGCTGCAGGCCACCGCCGTGCGCATGTGTGGCCAGGAACCCGGCCCTTCTCCATCCTGATCTGCAGGTAAAGCCGGGGGTTTATGTGACGCGGCTGCTGGCCCCCCACTGGGCGGAGCATTTGTGCGGGGGCGGAGCCGAGATGTTGGTCGTACGATCCGAACCTAGCCGCAAAATCGGAGACTCCGGCCCGAAGTGTTGCCGCCAACGGAGAATTCCGAACCTTTCCTGACAGAAACTAGCTCCACACCTGCCCCGATTCTGCAGCTATTTCGGGGGCCGCGTGGTTCACCATGGGCTGAATTCTCCATTCTGGAGGCTAAGTGTTGATGCCTTTGGAAAACGGTGGAGTTTCCCGACGTCGAGATGGGGTCCATAGCTGCAGCCATTGAACCGCCCCCAAGGGGCTAGCACGGGCGCAACGTGGAACGCCACAGTCCGTTAACAGAACGGCGGCCCATTCGCCGGTTCCATGATTGACTCCCTGGCGCGGCTGCAAAAAATGCATTCTCCCACTCCCACACACAAGCGTCGCAGCCAACATGGCAGCAAGGAGGGCAGCGCCGCGCTTCCGGGATGCCGAACTGCAGACTCACCTTGACGCCGTGGAGGAGAGGAGGCTGATGATGGATCCCGGGAGTGGACCGAGACCATCAGGCGTCATCGTTCGCCGAGCCTGGGCTGATGTGGGAGCCGCCGTCATGGCCGTCGGGGCGGTGCCCCGGACTGGAGACCCTGCGCTGTGCTCCGGTACCAAGCACCCTACCGCTACACACATGTGACGGCCGGACCCTCACCTTGATCCAAATATCTGCTGCACTGGCTGGGTACCCTGGCCACTGATGCCATCCAATTCCCAACCCTAGAGCTGCATGCGCCATGCCATCTAACACTGTTGATCTTTGTGTTTGCCTCCCCCTCCCCGCCCCCCCCCCCCCCCACCCCCAGGACAACCGCATAGCCCGAGCAGAGACACTAGACGAGGGAGGGCGCCAATGTGTAGGTAGGCGGCGCCCCACCCCCAGACAATGCCAGAGACGGTGCCAACAAACGGCCGATCACCGACGGGGAGAGCAGCCGGAAAAACAGCCCTCTGCCCAAGACCAAGGACACCACGGAGTTTAGGTCAGAGGAGGGCACAGACTTCCGTTTACAGCTGTCTGGAACACTGTCCACCATTTCAGAGACTATCACAACCCTAGAGGTCATACTTTTTAGCTCACTGCCTAACTCGCTGAACTCCTTCTACAGGACCTCAACACACTTCTTGCCTATGTCGATAGTACCTATCTGTACTATGACGTCTGGATGACGTTCGTTCAGAGACATTCCTTGACCCTGGGACCGGGGAGCCAACATACCATCCTGGAGTCTCGTTCACGTCCACAGAAGCGCCTATCTCTGGCCGTTACTCTCGAGTCCCCGATAACTATCGATATCCTGCAGCTACTGTTCTGGTTGCTTTTGAAGGAGGCTGGAGAGGAAATTGCTGAAGCCTTAACAGAAATCTTTGGATCCTCACTGTCTTCGGGTGATATCCCGGAGGACTGGAGAATAGCCAGTGTTGTTCCTTTGTTTAAGAAGGATAGCAAGGATAATCCAGTGAACTACCGGCCGGTGTTCAGTATTCCTTCAGTATTCGGTGTTCAGCCTCCTTCAGTATTCTGGGGTAGATCCCATCAGGCCCTGGGGACTTATCTACCTTAAAAAAATTTAAGACGCCCAACACCTCGTCTTTTTGGATTTCAATGTGACCCAGGCTATCTATACACCCTTCCCCAAACTCAACATCTACCAATTCCTTCTCTTTGGTGAATACTGATGCAAAGTACTCATTTTTAACCTCGCCCATTTCCTCTGCCTCCACACATGGGTTCCTTTGCCTAACCTTCAGTGGGCCAACCCTTTCCCTGGCTACCCTCTTGCTTTTTATGTACGTGTAAAAAGCCTTGGGATTTTCCATAACCCATTTGCCAATGACTTTTCGTGACCCCGTCTGGCCCTCCTGACTCCTTGCTTACGTTCGTTCCTACTTTCCTTATATTCCACGCAGGCTTCGTCTGTTCCCCGCCTTCCAGCCCTGACAAATGCCTTGACGAGGCCTACAATATCTCTCGTTATCCAAGGTTCCCGAAAATTGCCGTATTTATCCTTCTTCCTCACAGGAACATGCGGGTCCTGAATTCCTTTCAACTGACACTTGAAAGCCTCCCACATGTCAGATGTTGATTTGCCCTCAAACATCCGCCCCCAATCTAGGTTCTTCAGTTCCCGCCTAATATTGTTATAATTAGCCTTCCCCCAATTTAGCACATTCACCCTAGGACCACTCTTATCCTTGTCCACCAGCACTTTAAAACTTACTGATTTGTGGTCACTGTTCCCGAAATGCTCCCCTACTGAAACTGCTACCACCTGGCCGGGCTCATTCCCCAATACCAGGTCCAGTACAGCCACTTCCCCAGTTGGACTGTCTACATATTGTTTTAAGAAGCTCTCCTGGATGCTCCTTACAAACTCTGCCCCGTCTAAGCCCCTGGCACTAAGTGAGTCCCAGTCAATATTGGAGAAGTTGAAGTCTCCCATCACCACAACCCTGTTGTTTTAACTCTTTTCCAAAATCTGTCTACCTATCTGCTCCTCTATCTCCTGCTGGCTGTTGGGAGACCTGTAGTAAACCCCAACATTGTGACTGCACCCTTCTTATTCCTGATCTCTACCCATATAGCCTCACTGCCCTCTGAGGATTCCTCCCGTAGTACAGCTGCGATATCGTCCCTAACCAGTAGCGTAACTCTGCCACCCCTTTTACATTCCCCTCTATCCCGCCTGAAACAGCTAAATCCTGGAACGTGTAGCTGTCATACTGCCCTTCCCCCAACCAGGTCTCTGTAATGGCAACAACATCATAGTTCCAAGTACTAATCCAAGCTCTAAGTACATCTGCCTTACCCTAATACTTCTTGCATTAAAACATATGCACTTCAGGCCACCAGACCCGCTGTGTTCAGCAACTTCTCCCTGTCTGCTCTGCCTCAGAGCCACACACTCCCTATTCCCTAGTTCTCCCTCAATGCTCTCACCTTCTGACCTATTACTCCCGTGCCCACCCCCCTGCCATACTAGTTTAAACCCTCCCTTGTGACACTAGCACACCTCGCGGCCAGGATATCTATGCCTCTCCAGTTTAGATGCAACCCGTCCTTCGTATATCGGTCATACCTGCCCCGGTCCAAATAACGGAAAGACACTTGGAGTAGTGTTCAGTTCTGGTCGCCACACTGCCAGAAGGACGTGGAGGCGTTAGCGAGGGTGCAGAAGAGATTTACCAGGATGTTGCCTCGTATGGAGGGCATTAGCTATGAGGAGCGGTTGAATAAATTCGGTTTGTTCTCACTGGAACGACGGAAGTTGAGGGGCGACATGAGAGAGGTCTACAAAATTATGAGGTGCAGAGACAGAGTGAATAGTCTGAGGCTTTACCACAGGGTAGAGGAGTCAATTACTAGGGGGCATAGGTTTAAGATGCGAGGGACAAGATCTAGCGAAGATGTAGGAGGCAAGTTTTTTACACAGAGGGTAGTGGGTGCCTGAAACTCGCTGCCGGAGGAGGTGCTGGAAGCAGGGGCGATAGTGACATTTAAGGGGCATCTTGACAAATAAATGAATAGGATGGGAAGAGAGGGATGCGGACCCAGGAAGAGTAGAAGACTTTAGTTTAGACGGACAGCATGGTCGGCACGTGCTTGGAGGGTCGAAGGGCCTGTTCCTGTGCTTTATATTTCTTTGTTTTTTGTTCCCCTGATATGCTATGTCCCTCAACAATATCCAAAACGGTATACCTGTTAGAGGAGGGCACAGCTACTGAGGATTCCTGCGCTGACTGCCTGCCCTTCCTAGCGTTTACACATCGGTTTTCCTGGATCTTGGGTGTGGGCACGCTTTCCGTAAGCTGCATGCTCCTGAGTGCATCCAACTGCTGTTCCAACCGAACCACGCGCTCTTTGAGGATCTGCCATTGGTTACACTTGCTGCAGATGTAGTTGAGCGGAACGCTGGAAGCGTCACAGATCTGCCACATCTCGCAGTTGGAGCACTGCACCCCGCTCAGTGCTATTTAAGCACTAGTTAATTAATTTAAAATAAATACTTGAATTATTGTTGGAATGAGTTACAATTGTCTCTGTTCTCCTTTGTGATCGTATCGGTCAATGTGCTTCCGGGCACATATCAAGCACTTTTCAGTGAAACGCATTACGCATTTATCAAAATATGCCTCCAACATAAGTTCGTCATTCTTTCTACAGTTGTTGCTATTCCATGATGATCCCTAACCTCAATAACTTGATTAATTACAAATTATGATACCGGTTTGGCACGATGTATAACCCGTCTTTAAAAAATTACCGGTCCTTGATGTCTTACTTGTTCTTCTACTTCTTCAATGATGATGAGAATGGGTTCGTATTGGTTTCAAAACAAATCGTATCTTTGGAATTGAATAATACCCTCACTTTGAGTTTGATGCATCGGGGCAGCAAACTGGCCTCTTGCTTAGCGAACTCTTCTGCACTTTGATTGGCTGCTGGCGGGGGTCTATGACGAGTCTTTACCTTAATTACCTCATATTGTTCTCCGTAGGCGTTCCCGATTACATACTGTATTAATGTAGTTGACGGGAGAGGTTCTTCATCGATTAACACAAACCCTCCAGCTTCCTATATCGGCAAAAATTCAGTCAGTCCATTAGAAACATCCATGCTGTCTGAAAAAATGTCATGTGGTTAGACTGGGGAGGGAGTGGGGGTGACGGGTTCCGGGTAGGTGACTATAAATGTTACTGCTGTTCATCAAACACTCTGAACGCCCGTGGCACTGGGCAGGTTCAATGTCCTTACCTCGAGAACCCACCCTTGATTGTTTTCCACATGATGGCCACATCCGATTTCCCTCAATCCATCCTCAATCGAGGATCCCATTATACGTTATTTTAGTGGTTATTTGTGTCTGTCTATTATTCTCTGGTTTCTACTCAGCAATAGGGCACTTCCCCTCCTTCCCTCTTTTTTCTTGGCAGAATTGGCCCCTTCGGACCAGGTTCTGCCACGAGCTGGCATTTCAGCGCTTCCCCGCCATTGCTGATGCCCAGTACGAAGTCTTACAACACCAGGTTGCTGATGCCTGCAAGGAAAGTGGGTGTAATACTTCTGTCAAAAGGAATGTGCTTCCCTTGTAACGTTATCTTTCATAGAGATTTGTGATCTGACTAAGAATTCCATCTCTTATGCGTCCATCTAATAATAATTGGAGAGGTGTCTGTTCTGCTAAAATGGTGTATTCAGGCCAATTGCAGAGCTGAAAAGTTGTTCTGCCCCGGAAACTGTCAGTATGTGGCGTTCAAATGTGGAAAATGCCTGTTCTATTGGGTAGAAGTCCCGCGACGCACAGACAGCCTGTCCCAGTCTCCCGGTACCTTCCTGTAGTAGACCAGCAGAGATAGAACTGTCCATCGCCGCTACTTGAATGTCAAAAGGCAATTCTGGATTCGGTGTTTTTATGGCTGGCGCCTGGGTCAATGTATTTTTTAGTTTACGAATGACCTGTGTGAACAGCTCAGTCCCATTCCAAGGGATGTTTTGATTTTGGTAAATGAGACAACGGTGAAGTTTTTGTTCCTAAACAGTGAATGTGGTTTCAGCAATATCGAAACAATCCTAAAAAACAATCTTAACAATTTTAAATCGAGGGTAAAGGGAATTGTCAGGTGGTCTATAGCCTTTTCCTTTCTTTGTCTCGATTCGTCCAGGTCACCATTGCGCCTAAGAATGCGACCCGGCTTTCCATGATCAGAGCGTGTTGGTTTAACGTTTTGTCCCAGGATGGCGAGAAGGCCAAGCAAATCATCGAGGATATCTGTGTCCCTCTCTCTGCATCTTTTGGAGGAGAAGGCCGTCTACGTACTGAATTAAAATTTGATGTTTGGAATATGGGAATCCCTGTGGCAAACATGTGCAGGTGTAGTGTTGACCCAAGAAAGTGAAGGGAAACTTACATTGCCATTCCCTTCTGAACGAAATTGACCAACATCCATTCCATGTATCTAAAACAGTAAAATGTCGGGCTCGTGTAGTGTTTCTTTAACCAAAACCTCGGAACTGCTCACAACTGCGGTGGAGGTCACAGGGGTTCTTTTATTCAATTTTCGGTAGTCGATATTTAGGGGCCAGGATTCATCCGGCTTCTTTATTGGCCTGACAGGTGACTTCTTTGATGAGCGTACGGGAAGTTGGACTCTCTGCACCACTAATCCGGCAATTACTTTCGGCACATTATCTCCTGATAGCTTGGGGAAACCATTTGACTTCTGAGCTTGGGTCCAGCCCCTCTCTAGCGACCTCTGCTGACATTCCGCCCCTATTATATTGGTGTTGGGCTGAAACAGGCTGTCGATTCCAGAGCACTTGTTGCGTCGATAGAAACCCTGACATTCTGCCTGGCTGAACGCACAGATGACCCACGGTACACATTTGATCCATGTATTTTCACACAGAGATCGGGGATAGTGCGTTTAACTCTCCATTAATTTGGTAAACAATACAATTTGCTGTGTCAAAGGATAAACTAAACTTTCACCTTCGCTCGAAGCCGAGGATATCTTCTGTCCAAGGGATAAATCACTCAAGATAGCAGAATGGAAAATCAATATGACTTTCAGTTTAAACTCTAAAGGGTCAGTTTCTCCACCTTGTTGCAAGTACCGTTGAAACCGCTCAACATGATTTCCCTTTGAATGCACCATTCAATTCGGGGAGATCTGCTGGTGTTAAGTGTGATCCGATAGACATTTGCTGGATGCCTCCTACCCAACCGTTCACTAGGCGCTCAATATTCTCACATTTGACGCTGCAGGACCATTCTGTAAAGGCCTGACACCGCCATTGATTTCAAGGCGGGGCGTGGGTAGATTGAGTTAGGAGCGGGCGCCCCTCAAAACTAGGAGATTTATCTTTCATGCATACTCGTTCCTTTTGATTTCTTTCAGGCCCGTCAGAGGACTGTCGAGGTTTCTCAGGACCTTGTGAATAATGATTAGGTTCGCGAGGGTTTGGGAAATAAGTGACGGAGTCGGTCACAAATATAATTCGGGCCGGTTGACGCTCGTCCTTGTCTTGTCAGTGGAGCGGGATGTGACCTGCTTGTGGGTTCACCATGTCTCTTAACTGGACGGGTTTCTCGGGATAGGGAGAGGAATGTAGCTGTATTCTTATCTCTCTGTGTCCTCCGACATTTTCCCAGATTTCCCCATACGCCCGAGTTGGAGCAACAACATTTTGCCATTTTGGGGGCGATCCCCGTGGCCTGAGCTTCCCTTTTCCGTGCTCGGGATCTACGGTGGTGGAGTCATGTCGCAGCGTGTGTTGAATAGGAAGGTTCAACAGATTCCCAAGTTTTCTGACCATCTTGGGTTGCATGTGAGACGAATGCATTAGTCAACCTCGTGTTATCTGTGGTGCGGGTGTCTTGTCAGAACGAATAATTTTGACCCGAGTTGTGATCTCTGGAAACTCACCACTGTTGGCATTACAGAGTTTGCTACAAAGTTTATAATTCGCCCCTGTCTTGTTCATCTTGTTCACTGTATACACCTCAATTCCACGGCGTCACTCTGATATCCATGGCTGATTGTTAGATTTTATTCATGTCTGAATAACAGTGAAAATAGTTAACTGCACCTGCGTTTTCGCTGCTCAGGTTGTTATTATTCCCTGAAGGACATTAGTGAGCCAGCTGGGTTTTTACGGCAATCGATTTTTCTCATGGTCACCGTTCGGCATTTTTTTCTGTATATTTATTGGATTCAATCCCTCCAAATGCCCTGATTGCATTCAAACCAAGAACCCCAGAGCATTTCCCTGCGTTCCTGAATTACGACTAACTGCTTTTGTCAGATAATGGAAATCGGATCAGCCTCCGTGGACAGCAAATTGGTTCCCTTGAGAGATTCCAATTTTTAAATGAGAACGTGGAACATACAGTGCAGAAGTCGGCCGTTCGGCACATCGAGCCTGCACCGACACGCTTAAGCCCTCCCTTGCACCCAATCCCCGTAACCCAATAACCCCTCCTAACCTTTTTGGAGACTAAGGGCAATTTATCAAGGCCAATCCACCTAACCTGCACGTCTTTGGACTGTGGGAGGAAACCGGAGCACCCGGAGGAAACCCACCCACACGCGGGGCGAACGTGCAGACTCTGCACAGACAGTGACCCAGTGGGTACTCGAACATGGGACTCCGTCGCTGTGAGGCCACAGTGCTATCCACTTGTCCTACCGTGCTGCCCACTTTCTTTAAACCAAGACTCAATTCAAGGTGCTCCTTTCAAAGTATCTTCGGCAGCATCGCTTTGGCAACTGAGAGAGATCAGCGGCTCCAGAGGGTGGGAGGCGAGATATTGAAATGTGACATTCACAGCCTGGCATGTTATAACAATGGCTGTGACTGTGAGAACAATGGATTGGAATGATACAACAATGAATCTGAGAACAGTCGGTAGGAATACTACATCAATGGATGAGAATCTGGAAGCAATCCTAGTTGACCAGAATCTGAGCACGAAAGACTGGAATGTTCCAACAGTAAACGGGAGTATATTCGGAGCGCTTTACCAAGTTTCTACATTTTATAAATTGATGTCATTGGAAAAACGGACCTATTTCGCACTCCAGATCATTTAGGCGGGTTACTATTCCTTTCTCGCTGGGTTCGATGACCCTGGTAAGAAACATTATGTGATATTAATTTTCCAATGCATTGTTAACCACGGGATTTTGTTGTCATTGATATTTGGATGTGAAAATGAATTTTGTGAAGTTTAATCTGAAGCACCTTTACCTCTCCATCAATGTAGTTTCACTGATCTGTCAAATGTCTGAGTCTTAAAAGAAGATAGTTCACAATCTGGGAGGTAAGTCTCTCCTTTAAAAACACTTGTCTTTGCAGGAGCGGGCCAGTCGATTTCAGAGGGAGCGGTGCGTTAGTGATTTCTGGGAGACCTTCACAGGAGCAGGCTAGTCAATTTAAGCGGTAAACACTTACCTGGTCCCGTTTTCGGTCCCTCTTTGCTGTTTCTTTTAATTTTAGTGTTTAAGGCGGGAACAGGAAGTTCGACCCGCGGACTTCTGGGAAGACCCTCACCAATAAATTCTGGTGGAGAGGAAACCCGAGACACTACACGTGTAGTGTCTCCCACCCGCCCTCCTCCTCTAACCTAATAATAAAACCCATTGGTGTGAGGTAAGTACCATATTTTATTATTATTATTATTTTTTAAACAAAAATTTAATTTAGTTGTTAGCCAGATCTTGCTAGAAAGTTAGAGGGATGGCAGGGAAGGGAGTGCAATGTTCCTCCTGCAGGATGTTTGAGGTGATGGATGCCGTTAGTGTCCCTGCTGATTTTACCTGCAGGAAGTGCTGCCATCTCCAGCTCCTCCAAGACCGAGTTAAGGAACTGGAGCTGGAGTTGAAAGAACTTCGGATCATTCGGGAGGCAGAGGGGGTCATAGATAGCAGCTTCAGGGAATTAGTTACACCAAAGATTGGAGATAGATTGGTAAGAGGGACTGGGAAAAAGCAGTCAGTGCAGGGATCCCCTGCGGTCGTTCCCCTGAGAAACAAGTATACCGCTTTGGATACCTGTGAGGGGGGGGGACGACTTACCAGGGGTAAGCAATGGGGTACGGGCCTTTGGCACGGAGTCTGTCCCTGTTGCTCAGAAGGGAAGGGGGGGGGGGACTCGATAGTCAGGGGCACAGATAGGAGATTTTGTAGGAGCGTGAGAGACTCACGTTTGGTATGTTGCCTCCCAGGTGCAAGGGTACGTGATGTCTCGGATCGTGTTTTCTGGGTCCTTAGGGGGAGGGGGAGCAGCCCCAAGTCGTGGTCCACATTGACACTAACGGCATAGGTAGGAAAGGGTCAAGGATGTCAGGTAGGCTTTCAGGGAGCTAGGATGGAAGCTCAGAACTAGAACAAACAGAGTTGTTATCTCTGGGTTGTTGCCCGTGCCACGTGATAGTGATATGAGGAATAGGGAGAGAGAGCAATTAAACACGTGGCTAAGGGGATGGTGCAGGCGGGAGGGTTTCAGATTTGTGGATAACTGGGGCTCTTTCTGGGGAAGGTGGGACCTCTACAGAGAGGATGGTCTCATTCTGAATCTGAGGGGCACAAATATCCTGGAGGGGGAGATTTGTTCGTGCTCTTGGGGGGGGGGGGGGTTTAAACTAATGCAGCAGGGGCATGGGAACCTGGATTGTAGTTTTAGGGTAAGGGAGAATGAGAGTATAGAGGTCAGGAGCACAGATTTGACGTCGCAGGAGGGGGCCAGTGTTCAGGTAGGTGGTTTGAAGTGTGTCTACTTCAATGCCAGGAGTATACGAAATAAGGTAGGGGAACTGGCAGCATGGGTTGGTACCTGGGACTTCGATGTTGTGGCCATTTCGGAGACATGGATAGAGCAGGGACAGGAATGGATGTTGCAGGTTCCGGGGTTTAGGTGTTTTAGTAAGCTCAGAGGCATGTGATTCAGGGTGATTTAGCAGTTTGGATCAGAAATTGGCTAGCTGAAAGAAGACAGAGGGTGGTGGTTGATGGGAAATGTTCAGAATGGAGTTCAGTTACAAGTGGAGCACCACAAGGATCTGTTCTGGGGCAGTTGCTGTTTGTCATTTTTATCAATGACCTAGAGGAAGGCGCAGAAGGGTGGGTGAGTAAATTTGCAGACGATACTAAATTCGGTGGTGTTGTCGATAGTGTGGAAGGATGTAGCAGGTTACAGAGGGATATAGATAAGCTGCAGAGCTGGGCTGAGAGGTGGCAAATGGAATTTAATGTAGAGAAGTGTGAGGAGATTCACTTTGGAAGCAATAACAGGAATGCGGAATATTTGGCTAATGGTAAAGTTCTTGGAAGTGTGGATGAGCAGAGGGATCTAGGTGTCCATGTACATAGATCCCTGAAAGTTGCCACCCAGGTTGATAGGGATGTGAAGAAGGCCTATGGAATGTTGGCCTTTATTGTTAGAGGGATTGAGTTCCGGAGTCAGGAGGTCATGTTGCAGCTGTACAGAACTCTGGTACGGCCGCATTTGGAGTATTGCGTACAGTTCTGGGCACCGCATTATAGGAAGGACGTGGAGGCTTTGGAGCGGGTGCAGAGGAGATTTACCAGGATGTTGCCTGGTATGGAGGGAAAGTCTTATGAGGAAAGGCTGATGGACTTGAGGTTGTTTTCGTTGGAGAGAAGAAGGTTAAGAGGAGACTTAATAGAGGCATACAAAATGATCAGTGGGTTGGATAGGGTGGACAGTGAGAGCCTTCTCCCGCGTATGGAAAGGGCTGGCACGAGGGGACATAGCTTTAAACTGAGGGGTAATAGATATAGGACAGAGGTCAGAGGTAGGTTCTTTACGCAAAGAGTAGTGAGGCCGTGGAATGCCCTACCTGCTACAGTAGTGAACTCGCCAACATTGAGGGCATTTAAAAGTTTATTGGATAAACATATGGATGATAATGGCATAGTGTAGGTTAGATGGCTTTTGTTTCGGTGCAACATCGTGGGCCGAAGGGCCTGTACAGCGCTGTATCATTTAAAAAAAAAATCTGTGCAATTGCTTTCACATTGAGTGGAGTGCAGACCCCACATCATCTCCAGTACCAAAACTGTATTTTATCACTTCCAGAATATCACTTCCCCAATTCTGCCTTAGAAAACCCCTTCACATATTCTCAAAATGTGTCTTTGTTACAGTAGGACTCGAGAACTCCAATGCCATCAGCGAAACACTTCAGGTTACCAAACGTTGTAGCGCACAGAACATCCATACATCTGTAATCTGATCTGTAAATCACAGAAAATCAGTTCAATCAACATTCTGATGCATGATGTAGAGTTGCCGGCGTTGGAAGGGGGTTGGCAGAATAAGATATCTTACAACAGCAGGGTAAAGTACAACATTTTTGTTTCGAACCACTAGTTTTCGGAGCGCAGCTCCTTCCTTAGGTCCATCCTCACCTCAGGAAGGAGCTGCGCTCCGAAAGATAGTGACTCGAAACAGACCAGTTGGACTTTAACCTGGTGTTGTTAGACTTTATTCTGATGCAAGCAGCCGCACATCTGTTCCCGTTCGCGCTGCTCCTTGACTTTTTCCATATTCCTGCAACATCTATCCATTGACGGTTGTTCCTAGCTTATTTTGAAGTTTATTTATTTGTACATGTATCTCTTCTTGTTTGTTAGTGGGGGAACATTGTGGAGATAGTGACCACAATTCTGTGACTTTCACTTTAGTAATGGAGAGGGAGAGGTACGTGCAACAGGGCAAGGTTTACAATTGGGGGAAGGGTAAATACGATGTTGTCAGACAAGAATTGAAGTGCATAAGTTGGGAACATAGGCTGTCAGGGAAGGACACAAGTGAAATGTATAACTTGTTCAAGGAACAGGTGCTACGTGTCCTTGATATGTATGTCCCTGTCAGGCAGGGAAGAGATGGTCGGGTGAGGGAACCATGGTTTACAAGAGGTTGAATGACTTGTTAAGAGGAAAAAGGAGACTTACGTAAGGCTGAGGAAACAAGGTTCAGACAGGGCATCGGAGGGATACAAGATAGCCAGGAGGGAACTGAAGAAAGGGATTAGGAGAGCTAAGAGAGGGCATGAACAATCTTTGGCGGGTAGGATCAAGGAAAACCCCAAGGCCTTTTACACATATGTGAGAAATATGAGAATGACTAGAGCGAGGGTAGGTCCGATCAAGGACAGTAGCGGGAGATTGTGTATTGAGTCTGAAGAGATAGGAGAGGTCTTGAACGAGTACTTTTCTTCTGTATTTACAAATGAGAAGGGCGATATTGTTGGAGAGGACAGTGTGAAATAGATTGGTAAGCTCAAGGAAATACTTGTTAAGAAGGAAGATGTGTTGGGCATTTTGAAAAACTTGAGGATAGACAAGTCCCCCGGGCCTGACGGGATATATCCAAGGATTCTATGGGAAGCAAGAGATGAAAATGCAGAGCCGTTGGCAATGATCTTTTCGTCTTCACTGTCAACAGGGGTGGTACCAGGGGATTGGAGAGTGGCGAATGTCGTGCCCATGTTCAAAAAAGGGACTAGGGATAACCCTGGGAATTACAGGCCAGTTCGTCTTACTTCGGTGAAAGGCAAAGTAATGGAAAGGGTACTGAAGGATAGGATTTCTGAGCATCTGGAAAGACACTGCTTGATTAGGGATAGTCAGCACGGATTTGTGAGGGGTAGGTATTGCCTTACAAGTCTTATTGAATTCTTTGAGGAGGTGAACAAACATGTGGATGAAGGTAAAGCAGTGGATGGAGTGTACATGGATTTTAGTAAGGCATTTGATAAGGTTCCCCCTGGTAGGCTTATGCAGAAAGTAAGGAGGCATGGGATAGTGGGAAATTTGGCCAGTTGGATAACGAACTGGCTAACCGATAGAAGTCAGAAAGTGGTGGTGGATGGTAAATATTCAGCCTGGATACCAGTTACCAGTGGCGTACCGCAGGGATCTGTTCTGGGTCCTCTGCTGTTTGTGATTTTCATTAATGACTTGGATGAGGGAGATGAAGGGTGGGTCAGTAAATTTGCAGACGATACGAAGATTGGTGGAGTTGTGGATAGTGAGGAGGGCTGTTGTCCGCTGCAAAGAGACATAGATAGGATGCAGAGCTGGGCTGAGAAGTGGCAGATGGAGTTTAACCCTGAAAAGTGTGAGGTTGTCCATTTTGGAAGGACAAATATGAATGCGGAATACAGGGTTAACGGTAGAGTTCTTGGCAATGTGGAGGAGCAGAGAGATCTTTGGGTCAATGTTCATACATCTTTGAAAGTTGCCACTCAAGTAGATAGAGCTGTGAAGAAGGCCTATGGTGTGCTCGCGTTCATTAACAGAGGGATTGAATTTAAGAGCCGTGAGGTGATGATGCAGCTGTACAAAACTTTGGTAAGGCCACATTTGGAGTACTGTGTACAGTTCTGGTCGCCTCATTTTAGGAAGGATGTGGAAGCTTTGGAAAAAGTGCAAAGAAGATTTACCAGAATGTTGCCTGGAATGGAGAGTAGGTCTTACGATGAAAGGTTGAGGGTGCTAGGCCTTTTCTCATTAGAACGGAGAAGGATGAGGGGCGACTTGATAGAGGTTTATAAGATGATCAGGGGAATAGATAGAGTAGACAGTCAGAGACTTTTTCCCCGGGTGGAACAAACCATTACAAGGGGACATAAATTTAAGGTGAAAGGTGGAAGATATAGGGGGGATGTCAGAGGTAGGTTCTTTACCCAGAGAGTAGTGGGGGCATGGAATGCACTGCCTGTGGAAGTAGTTGAGTCGGAAACATTCGGGACCTTCAAGCAGCTATTGGATAGGTACATGGATTACGGTAAAATGATATAGTGTAGATTTATTTGTTCTTAAGTGCAGCACGGTAGCATTGTGGATAGCACAATGCTTCACAGCTCCAGGGTCCCAGGGTCGATTCCGGCTTGGGTCACTGTCTGTGCGGAGTGTGCACGTCCTCCCCGTGTCTGCGTGGGTTTCCTCCGGGTGCTCCGGTTTCCTCCCACAGTCCAAAGATGTGCAGGTTAGGTGAATTGGCCAATGATAAATTGCCCTTAATGTCCAAAATTACCCTTGCTGTTGGGTGGAGGTGTTGAGTTTGGGTAGGGTGCTCTTTCCAAGAGCCGGTGCAGACTCAAAGGGCCGACTGGCCTCCTTCTGCACTGTAAGTTCAATGATAATCTATGATTAATCTAGGACAAAGGTTCGGCACAACATCGTGGGCCGAAGGGCCTGTTCTGTGCTGTATTTTCTATGTTCTATGTTCTATGTTCTTTGTCGCAATCTCCGCCTCTCTGTGTCACCAGGGGCCTGCACTGAGAGTGTTCAGTGGCTGGACGAGAGTGCTTTCTTGCTGGGTAAAAAACAGCGAGTTCAAGTGGTGAGTTCTAACGGGTTATAAGGGTATAACTAGTAGTTAAACTGATCTTCAATTGCAAGCTAAATTAGCCCTCAAATCGGGTAATTGAAAGCTGCTCGTTTGGCTAGTTGTATTCCTGAAACAGGATTCAGATGAGTTACACTTGTTGGATTGTGCAACTGGTTTAATCCTGTTTCCAGTCCATTGGATATTGAGGCCGATAAACAGGAAAGACACGCAGTACTGCTTTCTGCACTGTTTGGCAGTACTGATTGTCTGCATTGTGAGTGCTACTTGGCAGGACGAGAGTGCTTTAGAGTTGGGTGGAAAACACGGAGTTGGGTGAAACTGGGAGACGGTGAAACCGAAATATCGGACGCAGAGCTGAGCAGGAGATTATCGAACAGGCCCCGGGAATGTAAAGCGGTTTCATGATTCACTGACTCAGTGTTCTGAATTGGGGGGGGGGCGGTGAACAGTGTAATCACAGGAAGATGTGAATTGCCTAAGGAATAAGTCTCTGTTCAAATTTGAAAATTTATTTCAAATTTCTGGCTATGAATTGTTCATATTGAGGTAATGGGGGAACATTAAAAACGTTTTAAACAGTTAACAAAATTAAAATCGAATTCAATAAACGACAGATTGAGGGTCGTGTGTTTTTCCTGGATGATGTAAGAGCTGGTGTAGCTCATTGTGGTTCCTAGTGACCACATCTGTAGTAAATGTTGTTCGCTCGTGGAACTCCGGCTCAGATTTGATGAGTCAGACTCTGAGATTCAGGCGTTGCGACAGATCAGGGAGGGCGAGAAGTAACTAGACACCGTGTTCCAGAAGACTGTCAGACCACTTAGGCTCACTACCGTGAATGCAGCCAGTGGTCAGGGACAGCAGCATGTGGCTGCGACTGAGGCAGGTCGAGCGGATCGCATCTTCAGGGATGGAGGAGCCTCAGCTCGTGACCTTGTCCAAAAGGTACATGGTACTGGCTCCATTGTTGCTGGGGACAAGGATTGTCGGGAGGATGAGTTAGCTGACCACTGTGCCGTGGTACTGGAGGCAATTCAAGCGGGGAAGCAAAATGACAAATGGTAGCAGTAGGGAATTCAATGATCAGGGAGACAAAGAGCATCTTTTGTAAGCAGGACCAAGATTGCCGCATGGTATGTTGCCTGCCCAGTGCCAGGGTGAGGGACATCTCTAACTGGCTTGAAATGATATTTGAGTGGGAGGGGGAGAATCCAGTTGTAGTGGCCTATTATTATTATTATCAGGAACTAGGAACAAAATTAACGAACATGTCCTCAAGAGTTATACTATCTGGATTACTACCCTAGGCATCTGAAAAATGGCATAGGAATGAGAAAATTAGGGAAGTAAACACGCGGCTAAAGGAGTGGTGGAGGAAAGGGGGGTTCCATTTCTTGCGGCACTGGCATCAGTATGTGGACAGGAGGCATAGGTTCCATTGAGGACTGGGAAAATAGGGTGGTCACAGCCTTTAAACTGGCAAATAACGGAGACGGAAAAGGTAAAACTACAAGATGTGTAATGGTTAATCGGAACCAGAACAGCAGGTCAGTATGTGAGGGGAAGGTAGAGATTAATAGAATAAACAGTCAGGGCTTGCCAATCTGCTGCGAAGGCGTAAGGACACGGGAAAAAATGTAAGGTGATATAGGGAGCGAAAGTTGTGGATGAGGCACATTGTTACCAGAGATTAATGAAGGAGGTCAGAATGTGTGAAAAGCATAGTGCGCAAGAAAACCCTTCAAGTGAAAGACAAATCAGACGGACAGATTTGGAAACCTTGTACCTGAATACACGCAGTATTCAGAATAAGGTCAATGAGCTGACAGCACAAATAGATACAAATGGGTGTGATTTGGTGGGGATGACTGAACAATTGTAGCAGGAGGACCGGGACTGGGAGATAAATGTCCAAGAGAACTCAGTATTCTGAAAGGATAGACAGAATGGAACAGGAGGTGGAGTTGCTGCATTGGATAAAGAGAATATAAAGACTGTATTTAGAATTGATATTGGCACAAAGGGCCAAGATGCTGATTATGAGGCTGTATAAGGCTCTGGTCAGGCCCCATTTGGAGTATTGTGACCAGTTCTGGGCCCCGTATCAAAGGAAGGATGTGCTGGCCTAGGAAAGGGTCCAAAGGAAGTTCATAAGAATGATCTCAGGAATGAAGAAATTGTCATATGAGGAACGGTTGAGGACTCTGGGTCTGTACTCATAGGAGTTTAGAAGGATGAGGGGAATCTTATTGAAACTTACAGGCCACTGCCTGGATACAGCGGACGTGGTGAGGATGTTTCCACTTGGAGGAAAAACTAGAACCAGAGTACACCATCTCAGACTACATTTGAAACTGAGATGAGGAGGGATTTCCTCAGCCCGATCCTGGTGAATCTGTGGAATTCTTTACCGCAGAAGGCTGTGGAGTCCAGATCATTGAGTTCCTTTAAGGCAGAATTAAATAGGTTCTTGATTAGTAAGGGGATAAGGGGTTATGAGGAGATGGCAGGAGAATGGGAATGAGAAACTATCAGGCATGATTTAATGGCGGAGCAGACTCGATGGTCCGAAAGGCCTTATTCTGCTCCTTTGTCTTATGGCCTTATGGGCAACACACTGGCCTCTTGCTTTGCTAACTGATCTGCACTTAGGTTGCCTGCTGGGGAGGGCCAATGGCGAGTCATTGCCTTAATTACCCCACTCTGATGCCCTTGGGCGTTCTCGATTACATATTTTGTTAATGTGGTTAACGGGAGAGGCTGTTCATCGGTTAACACAAATCCTCCAGCTTCCGATATCGGCGAACAGTCAGTCAGTACTTGAGAAACATACATGCTGTCTGAAAGAATGTAATGTGGTGGGGGTGGGGGGAGGGGGAGGTGATATTCCGTGTAGGTGACGACAAATGTTACTGCTGTTCATTAGACAGTCTGAGCGCTGATGTCACTGGATAGGTTCGATGTTCTTACCTCCAGCACCTGCCCTTGATTGTTCTCCATATGATTGCAACATCTGGATTCCCTCACTCCATCATCAATCGAGGATCCGCCTATACAATGTGTGAGTGGTTTTTTTGTGTCTGTCTACTGTTCTCTGGTTTCTAATGTGCTATTCGGTACTACCCCTCCTTTGTTTTGGCAGAATAGGTCCCTTGGGACTCGGTGCTGCCACAAAGTGGTATTCCAGCGCTTCCCCGGCATTACTGATGTCTACAAGGAAAGTGGGTACAAGACTTCTGTTAACGGGAGTGGCCTAACCTTATCATGTTAACTCTCATCGGGCATTGTGCTTCTGCCTAATAATTCCACCTTTTATTCGTCCATCTAATAATAACTGGGGGGGGGGGGGGGTCAGTCTGCAAAAATAGTTAGTGGATTGAGGCCAAATATATAGGTAAAAAGTTGGATTGCCCCGGAAACTGCCAGTACGTGGCATTCAAATGTGGAATATTCCTGTTTTGTCGGACGTAAGGGTGAGGACGCAGACGCAGCCGGTCCCAGCCTCCCGGGCCTTTCCTGCACGAGACCGGCAGAGATAGTAGCGTCCATCGCCGCTACGTGAATGTCAAAATGCAATTCTGGATTCGATGTCTGTACGGCTGGCGCCTTTTTAGTTCAGGAATGACCTGTGTGAACAGCACTGTCCCAGTCCAAGGGGTGTTCTTTGTTTGGTAAATAAAACTACGGTGAAGATCTTTGATCCAAAACTGTCCAAGTGGTTTAGACAATATCATAACAGTCCTAAAATACAATCTTAAGTGTTTTAAATCGGGGCTAATAGGAATTGTCAGCTGGTCTATAGCTTTTTCCTTTCTACCTCTCGTTTTACACAGATCACCAGAGCGGCTATAATTGTCATCCGTCTTTTCATCATCCCAGAATTTTGGGTTAACTTTTTGTCCCAGGATGGCGGAGAGGCCTCGCGAATCATCGAGGATATCTCAGTGTTCCTCTCTCCTTACGTTTTGGAGGAGAAGGGCGTCTACATACTGAGCTAAAATTTCCGTTTCGGATTATGGGAATATTGTGAAATCCCTGCGGTCCACATATGCAGGTGCACTGTTGACCCAGGAAGGTGAAAGGAAATTTGTATTGGCGTTCCCGTCTTAAGGAAATTCACCAAAATCTATTCCTGATATCGAAAACAGTAACATTTCGGGCTTGTGTAGTTCGTAATTTCCAAACCTAGGGATTGCTCACAACAGCGGGGAGGTCACAGGGGCTGTGTAAGTCAGTCTTCGGTCGTCGATAGTTAGGGGGTCAGGACACATCCGGCTTCTTTATTGAACAGATAGGTGAATTATTTGCTGAGACTACGAGAAGCTGGACACCCTGCCCCCATTAATCCGGAAATTACTTTCGGCACATGTTCTCCTGATTGTTTGGGAAACCAACATGACTTCTGAGCTTTGGTCCAGCCCCTCTCCAGCGACCTCTCCTGACATTCCGCACTGTCAGAATTGAGTTGGGTAGAAACGGGCTCTCGATTCCAGAGCACATGTTACACCGAGAGATACCGTGACATTTTGCCCGGCTGAACGCGCAGTTGGCTCACGGTACACATTTGGTCCATGGATTTACACACATAAATCGTGGATGATGCAATTAACTCTCCATCCATTTGTCAAACAATGCAATTTGCTGTTTTGAAGGATAAATTAAACTTTCTCATTCGATCGAAATCTAAGTTGTGTTCGGTCCTGGAGATAAATCATTCAAGATAGCAGAATGGAAAATAAATATGTCTTCCTATGTAAACTCCAAAGGGTCAGTTTCTCCACCTTGTTGCAAATGGCCGTTGAAACCGCTCAACATGATTTTCCTTTCAATGCACCATTCAATTCGGGGTGAGCTGCTGGTGTTAAGTGTGGTCCACTATCCCATAAACATTTGCAGGATGCCTCCTACCCAACGCTCACTAGGAAACGCCCTATATTCTCAAATTTGACGCTGCGGATCCACTCTGCAGAGGCCTGACACCGTCATTGAGTACATAGCGGGCGCGTGGGGAGATTGAGTCAGGAACCTTCCCCCCTCAAAACTATGGCGACTCTTCTTTCGCGCATATTGGTGCCGTCCGAGCTGCTGCCGGCGCGTCCAAGGGCTGGTGAGTTTCCTCAGGACCTTGTGAATATTGGTTAGGTTCGCGAGAGTCTGGGAAAGAAGTGACGGAGTCGGTCACAATTATACCTCCGGCCGTTTACGCTAATCCTGGTCTTTTCGGTGGTGCGGCATTTCTCCTGCTTGCGGGTCCACCATGGATCTTATCTGGACCGTGTATCTCGGGATAGGGAGGGGAATGCACCTTTATTAGTATCTCTCTGTGTCCTCCGTCATGTTTCCAGATTGCCCTGTGTCCCTGAATTGGAACAACATTTTGCCGTTTTGGAGGCGATCCCGGTGGCCTGAGCTTCCCTTTGCCGTGCTCGAGTTAAATGGTAAAGGGGCCAGGTCACAGTGTGTGTTGAGTCAGGAGGGTCAACAGATTCCCAAGCTTTCTGGCCATTTTGGGCTGCATGTGAGACGAACGCATTAGTCAATCCGGTATCATTTGTGGTGCGCATATCTTGTCGCAAAGACTAATTTTGTCCCGAATTGTTGATCTCTCGAAACTCACCACAGTTGGCATTACAGAGATTGCTACAGTGATTATCAGTCTCTCCTTTCTTGTTATTCTTGTTCACTGTATACACCTCAATTCCTCGGCGTCACTGTGATATCCATGGCTGATTGTTAGATTTTCGTCAATGTCTGATGCAAATCCTGTCTCATTGAAAATAGTTAATTGCAACTGCTTTCTCACTGCGCAGGTTGTTATTATTCCCTGAAGGACATCAGTGAACCAGCTGGATTTTTACGACAAACGAGAAAGGTTTCATGACCACCAATCGGAATTTATTTCTAGATCTTTATTGCATTCAATCTCTCCGAATGCCCTGGTTGAATTCAAACCCAGACCCCAGAGCATTTTCCTGGATCCCTCAATTACTACTACCTGCTATTTTAGGGAGTGGAAATCGGATCAGTCTCCCTGGACCCAAATTGTTTCCCTTGAGGGATTCCATTTTCTGTAAAACGAGACTCCTTTCAAGGAGTTCTCCCATAATCTCTTTGGCAGCATCGCTTTGGCAACTGAGAGAGATCAGCGGCTGCAGGCGGTGCGAGGGGAGAGATTGAAATCTGAGATTCGCAGCCTGGCATGTTACAACAATGGCTGTGAATGTGAGAACAATGGATTGGAATAATACGAAAATGTTTCCGAATCTGCGATCAGTGTGTAGGAATGTTCCATCAATGGATGAAAATCAGGAAATAATCCTGGTTGGCCAGAATCTGAGAACAAAAGACTGGAATGTTCCAACAGTAAACAGAGGTTTATTCGGCGCGCTTTACGAACTTTCTACATTTTATAAATGGATGTCATTGGAAAAACGGATCTATTTCACACTCCAGATCATTCAGGCGGGTTACTACCCCTTCCTTGCTGTTTTCGGTGTGCCTGGTCAGTAACTATATCTCTATTAATTTTACAATTCATTGATACACACGGGACTTTGTTTGATTGATATTTGGATGTGAAAATGCATTTTGTGAAGTTCAATCTGAAACACCTTTACTCTCCATCAATGTAATTTCCCTGATCTGTCAAATGCCTGAGCCTTAAAATAATATGATGTGGAGATCCGGCGTTGGACTGGGGTGAGCATAGAACGAAGTCTGACAACACCAGGTTAAAGTCCAACAAGTTTGTTTCGATGTCACTAGCTTTCGGAGCGCTGCTCCTTCCTCAGGTGAACGATATAGATATACAATAATATAGTTCTCAATCTCTGCAATTGCTTTCACATGGTGGAGAGTTCCGAACCCACGTCATTTCCAGTACTAAAACTGTATAATATCATCTCCGAAATATCACTTCCCCAATTCTGACTTCGAGACCCCTTCCATATTCTCAAATGTGTCTTTGTTAAAGTCGGACTCGAGAACTCCAATGCCACCAGCGGAACACTTCAGATGACCAAACTCTGCAGCGCGCTGAAAATCCCTGCCTCTGTTCAATCACCATTCTGATGCATGACGTGGAGATGCCGGCGTTGGACGGGGGTGGGCACAGTCAGAAATCTTGCAACACAAGGGTAAAGTCCAACAGTTCTGTTTCGAATCACTAGCTTTCGGAGTGCAGCTCCTTCCTTAGGTCCTTCCTCACCTGTCGAAGGAGCTGCGCTGCGAGATAGTGATTCGAAACAACCTGTTGGACTTTAACCTGCTGTTTTTAGACTCTTTTCTGATGCAAGCATTGCGCACATATATTCCCTTTCGCGCTGCTCGTTCACTTTTTCCATATTTCTGCAACATCTATCCACTGAAGGCTGTTATTTCCACCTTTTTGACGTAAATTGACTTATAAATGTATCTCTTCATTGTGGCAATCTCCGGCGCACTCTGTCAACAGGAGCCTGCGCTGAGATTGTTCCGTGGCTGACGAGACTGCTTTCGAGCTGGGTAAAATACAGCAAGTTCAAGTGGTGAGTTCTAACGGGTTCTAAGGGGGTAACTAGCAATTAAACGGATCTTCAATTGAAAGCTAAATTAGCCCTCGCATCGGGTAATTGAAAGTTACTCGTTTGGCGAGTTGTATTCCTGAAACAGGATTCAACTGAGTTACACTCAACTGTATCTGTTGGATTGTGCAAATGATTTCATTCTGCTTCCAGAGCATTGGATATTGAGGCCGATAAACAGGGAAGCCAATCAGTATTGTTTGTCTGCACTGTTTGGCAGTACTGTTTTTCTGCACTGTGAGAGCTACTTGGCAGGGCGAGAGTGCTTGACAGTTGGGTGGAAAACACGGAGTTGGGTGAAATTGGCTGACGGTGAAACGGAAATATAGGACGCAGAGCTGAGCAGGAGATTATCGAACAGACCTTGGGAATGTAAAGCGGTTTCATGATTCACTGACACAGTCTTCCGACTTGGGGACGGGGGAGGGGGGCGGTGGGGGTGGATGAAGTGTGTCATCACAGGAAGGTGTGATTTTCTTGGCGAATAAGGAATCTGTTCAAATTTGAAAATCCATTTGAAATTTCTTGTTGTATATTGTCTTCATATTGAGGTAATGGGAAAATATTAAAAATGCTTTAAAAGTTAAATTTTTTAAAATTACATTTTAAAAACGAGAGCTTGGGGGGGGGGTTGGTGTTCTTCCGGCATGATGTAAGAGCTGATGTGCCCCATTGTGGTATCTAGTGACCACATTTGTAGTAAGTGTTGGTTGGTCGAGGAACACCGGCTCACAGTTGATGAGTTGGATTCTGAGTTTCAGGCGTTGCGACAGATCAGTGACGGGGAGAGGTACCCAGACACTGTGTTCCAGGAGGTAGTCCCACCACTTCGGCTCACTACCTTGAATTCAGCCAGTGCTCAGGGACAGACATTCATGCATGGGTGCCTCAGCTCTTGACCTTGTCCAACAGGTAGGAGGTACTTGATCCATTGTTGATGAGGATGATGTGTTAGCTGACCACTGTGCCGTGGTACAGGAGGCCATTCAAGCGTGGAAGCCAAAAGATAAGTGGTAGCAGTAGGGGATTCAATGATTAGGGAGACAAAGAGCATCCTTTATAAGCAGGACCAAGTGTGTCTCATGGTATGTTGGCTGCCCGGTGCCAGTGTGCGGGACATCAAGGGCCGCACGGTAGCATGGTGGTGAGCACAATTTCTTCACAACTGCAGGGTCCGATTCCGGGCTTGGCTCACTGTCTATATGGAGTCTGCACGAATGAAAATGAAAATGTAATCGCTTATTGTCGCAAGTAGGCTTCAAGTGAAGTTACTTTGAAAAGCCCCCAGTTGCCATATTCCGGCGCCAGTTTGGGGAGGCTGGGACGGGAATTGAACTGTGCTGCTGGCCTGCCTTAAAAGCCAGCTCTTTAGCCCTGTGCTAAACCAGCCCCTTGGACCTGCTTGAGGGTCTGTTTGTGAATTACCAGGAACGAGAACCAAAATTAACGAACATGTCCTCGAGGGTTATAATCTCTCGATTTCTACCCCAGGCATCTGCAAATTGGCCTAGGAATGAGAAAATTAGGAAAGTAAACACGCAGCTAAACGAGTGGTGCAGGAAAGTGGGGTTCCATTTCATGCGGCACTGGCATCAGAATGTTGGCAAGATGGATCTGTTCCGTTGGGATGGCGTCCACCTGAATTGGACTGGGAACATTGTTCCAGTGGAAAGGAGAAAATAGGGTGGTCACAAGGACTTTAAGCTAGCAAATAGCGGGGAGGGGAAGGATAAAAATATAAGATGACTGGGAGAGTGAAAGTTATGGATGCGACACACTTTTACCAGAGAGTAATGAAGGAGGTCAGAGTGTGTGAAAAGAACAGTGCAAGAAAATCTTCAAAGTGAAAGACAAATCCGTCGGACATATTTGGAAACCCTGTGCCTGAATCCACGCAGTTTTTGGAACAAGGTCAATGAGCTGACAGCACAAATAGATACAAATGGGAGTGATTTGGTGGGGATCACTGAAACATGGTTGCAGGAGGACCGGGACTGGGAGTTAAATGTCCAAGGGTACTCAGCATTCCACACGGACAGACGGAATGGAACAGGAGGTGGAGTTGCTGTGTTGGATAAAGATAACATCAAGGCTGTATTAAGAATTGATATTGGTACAAAGGGACAAGATGCTGATTTGGTGTGGGTGGAAACAAAACAAAATCAATGAACACACTCTTTGTAAAGTCAATGAATCGACAGCACAACTGGACACAAATGGGTATGATTTGGAACAGATCACCTAGAAATGATTAGAACAAAGAACAAAGCACAATACGGCACAGGAACAGGCCATTCGGTCCTCTAAGACTGTACCTGTCATGATATCGACATTTACCAAAACCCTCAGTACGTCCTTGTGCCCTATCCCTCTATACCCATCCTATCCATCTTTTTGCAAGTTGCCTTTTGAACGCCGTTAATGTATTTGCTTTCACAACCTCCTCTGACAACGCGTTCCAGGCACTCACCACCACCTGCGTAAATAACCTGCTTCGCACATACCGCCTACACTTTGCCCCACGGACCTTAAACCTCTGTCCCATGATGCCTGGCCAGTCCACCATAGGAAAGAGTGCCTGCCCATCCACTCTATCCTTGCCCCTTCTAATACTGTAGACCTCTATCAGGTCACCCCTCAACCCCTGTCTCTCGAATGAAAACAGTCGTACCAGCACTGCTGCACAGCTAAGACCCGCCACACCAGGAAATATCTTGGTAAACCTCCTCTGCAAACTGTTCAAAGCCTCCACACCCTTTTGTAATGTGGCATCCAGAATTGTGCGCAATATTCCAAGGGCGGCCTTACCAAGGTTCTGTCCATGAACTGCTAGTTGTTATACTAAACCCACGTCCAATGAAGGCAAGCATTCCGTATGCTATCTTCACTACATTGTCCACTTGTGTTGCCACTTTCAAAGATCTGTGGACCAGTATACCGAGATCTCTCTGACTTTCTATATTCCAAGAGTTTTGCTATTTACTGCATATTTCAACTCTATGGTAGATCTACCAAAATGCATTAATTCGCATTTATCCTGATTAAAATCCATTTACCATTTCCCTAGCGAAGTCTCCAATCTATAAATGTTCTGCTGTATTCTCTGACAATCCTCAACAGTATCTGCAACTGCTCTAAACTTGGTGTCACCCACAAACTTACTAATCAGACCGGCTGCATGTTCCTCCAAATCGTTCATATATGCTGCGAACAACAAGGACCCCAGTACAGTTCCCCGTGGAACATCGCGAGTCACTGCCTTCCATTCAGAAAAAAATACCTTTCACTGCTACCATCTGCCATCTGTGACCGAGCCAGTTCTGTATCCATCTTACCACCTCACCTTAGATCCCGTGTGACTTCACCTTTTGTACCAGAGTGCCATGAGGCACTTGGTCATGTTTTTAAAAAAGTCATTTAAAGTACAAAAACATTTTCTTTTTCCAATTAAGCGGCAATTTAGCATGGCCAATCCATCTATCCTGCACATCTTTTGGTTTTGGGGGCAAAACCCACGCAAACACAGGAAGGATGTGCGAACTCCACACAGAGAGCGTCCGAGAGCCGGGACCGAACCTGGGGCCTCGGCATCGTGAGGCAATAATGCTAATCACTGCACCACCGTGCTGCCCATTGTCAAAGGTTTTACTGAAATCCATGAAAACAACATCCACCGCCCTCCCCTCATCAATCATGTTTGTCACCTCCTCATAAAATCTTGAGCACGTTAGTGAGGCAGGACCTCCCCTTCACAAAACCATGCTGTCTGTCGCAAATTAGCCCATTTCTTTCCATATGGGGATCAATCCTGTCCTTGAAAATACTGTCCAATTATTTACCTACTGCCGACGCGAGGCTCACCACCTATAATTTCCTGGATTATCGCTGCTGCCTTTCTTAAACAGCGGTATCAGGTCAGCTCTTCTCCAGTCCTGTAGTATCTCACCTGTGGCCAATGAGGACACAAAGATGTCAGGTAAGTCCCTACCAATTTCCTCCCTTGTTTCCGTCAGTATTCTGGGGTAAACACATCCGGCCAAGGAGACGGATCTACTTTAATATAATATAAAATACCCAATACTTCCTCCTTTTTGATTTCAACATGAGCCAGACTATCCACACACCTCACCCAAGAATCGTCTTCCACAAAGTGCTTTTCTTGGTGAACACTGATGAAAAGTACTCACTTAGTGCCCTTCCCGTCCTCTGGTTCAACATAGAGATAGACCCACTCGCCTTAACTGGTCCAATCCTTTCGCTGGTGACCCTCTTGTTTTTTACGTACGAGTAAGATGCTTTGGGATTCACCTTAATCTTCCTTGCCAAGGAGATTTCATAGTCCTTCCCAGCCCTCCTAATTTCCCTCTTAATCACCTTCCTACTTTCGTTACACACCTGTATAAGGCATCGAGGTTTTCATCATAAAGAATTCCCATCAGCCAATAGCGTCTGTGTCCTTTCCAAAGCAACCACATAAGAATGTGACTGGATTCGGTGACATATTTCATACAATCATAGAATTTACTGTGCAGAAGGAGGCCATTCGGCCCAACGAGCCTGCACCGAACTTGGAAAGAGCACGCTGCCCAGGCCCACGCCTTCACACTATCCCCGTAAACCAGTAACTCCACCAAACCATTTTGGACATTATGGGCAATTTAGAATGGCCAATACACCTAACCTGCACATCTTTGAACTGTGGGAGAAAAGCACAGCACCCGGAGAAAATAAACCATACTGACACGGGAGAACGTCAAGACTCTGCACAGACAGTGACCCAAGCCTGGAATCGAACCTGGGCCTGGAGCTGTGAAAGAACAGTAACAACCATTGCATACCGTGCCGACCTAATATTTGAAACGGATCAATAATCATTCTGTCAAACTAACGTTTTTCTCTCCATCCAGCTGCAGAATCTCACTGTTTATTTTGCTTCCCTCCAGCTAATGTAGCTACGATTCTAACCCTGACTATTCGGAATTGTGGACTCTCCAGATGTGTCACTCGCTACCTGCTGGCCATGGCAGCAGCAGATCTACTGGTCATTATTTTCGATCTAATATTCAGACACATCCCGATTGTTTACTGGGAGCAGTTTAATTTCCTGTGGTCTATGCCTGTGTGTAATATCCATGCTGTCTTCCTTTATGCAGCTACGGACTGTTCTGTCTGGTTTACTGTGTCTTTCACCTTTGATCGATTTGTTGCCATTTGTTGTCAGAAGCTGAAGAATAAATATTGCACTGAGAAAGTGGCTGCTGTGGTTCTCGGAACAGTAGCTGTGCTGAGCTGTGTTAAAAACATTTTTTGGTATTTCATGTTCTCAGACTGGTACTCGATTAGTAACACACGCAGCTTTTGCTTTCAAACATTCTCCACTCAAGTATCTCCTGTTTGGATAGCCTTCGAGTTTCTGCATCACATTGTGACTCCGTGTGTCCCATTCGTCCTGATTCTCTTGCTTAATGTTGCAACCATCAGACACATAGTGGTGAGCAATAAATCCCGCAGCCGACTTCGAGCAAACAATGCTGCGAAGAGGTCCAGAGACCCAGAGATGGCGAGTCGAACAAAATCAATCATATTGCTGTTCGTTATCTCGTTGAATTTCATCCTGTTATGGACAGTTTTCATGGTGTATTCTATATGGAGACGGACATATTATTTGATAGATGATTCTGTGTTGATGAGTGATGTTGTTCTGGAAATTGGCTTTATGTTGCAGCTCCTGAGCTGCTGCACAAACACTTGTATCTATGCCGTGACCCAAACTATTTTCAGGGAGCAGTTGTTGAATGTACTGAAGTATCCATTTGTTTCGATTTTTCGATGCATTCAGAGATATACAGAAATGAATAATTGACAATTTGCCGAAATTAATTGCTTGTTTCAATTTTCCCATCGGTGTCGGGAGAGAGCGGACCGGAAGTACTCTGATGGGAAAAAGCGGGGGAGGGGCCACTGTCACTGTCGCAACATTAGCAAGTGTTGCTCTCTTTCGTTGGCTCTGAATATGGTGGTCAATATGGTCGCCTTCCTTAATCCTAATTATGTTTGCTCTAGAGTCGTCAGGTATCTTTGGATAACGCCACAAGGTTCAAACCTGAATACTGATCAAAAAGCCGGTACACCAGTTAGTTAGTTCAAAGTCAATACTATTTATTTACACACACAGTAATATCTACTCATGAACGGAATACTACAGACTAAACTATCACTACTCCGAAAGCCTATCCTTAGCTTCGGGCGTCCACTAAGTCAGAGGAACAATGGCCGTTATTCGGTTCTGAGGCTGCTGGGGTCGAAATGGTGAAGGGAAACAGCTAAGGTCGCCCGCCTGGTAGCGAGTGTTGATCTTGGACTGCTTCTGGTGCAGCTGGTGAACGGGTTTCTCCTCTGTGAGAGCCAAGTCCAAGAGAGCAATACTCTCTTGGGGCCTTCCACTTATACCTGAAGTGTCTTAGCGCGCTTTTGGGTGGGCCTTGAACATGGCCCCAATCAATTGGGCCGTATCTTGATCACTCGTATCGATCTTGACCAATAAAGGGGTGGGTGCCCTGACGGCTGGGCGTATCCTAGGTGGCCGTTGGCATGCTTTGTTTTCTGCTTTCGGTTTGGGGAACGGGCGCCGCGAGGTCTGGCGCCAGATCGGTTACTTAAGTATCTTCCTTTGTTCCCGGAGATCGGCCATCCATATGCTAATGGGCCTACAGTTTCAGTTATGTCGAGGAGCTGCGGCTCCAATATGCAGACAGGCTCAGTGCCTATTTGCTTTCTTACTATTGTCCATTTTTCCCTGCAATCTTTGCAAATATCCATTTGTGTTCTTGAAGTGGCCATCCCAGATGGCTACACGCTCTCCTTGTGATCCTCAACGCGAAGCGTGAAGGATCAAATAACCGCGTCGTCTTCGTTCTCTTCCCAAGTTGGGCACCCGTAAGCACTTTATAGGCTCTACAGTAGGTCACTGATTACAAATACTCTGTTTACAGCTGTGCACGGATAACATAAACGCTGTTTACCGTAGGGCTCTCATCAGTGTATGGTTCACATTAGCACTGCTGTAAACAAAGTCCATGTAAACACTGCCCTGCAGTAAACTGTGTTAATGTAAACCGGAGACCACGGCAAACAGCGTTTATGTAAACAGCGCCGTACAGTAAAAAGTGCAGACGTAAACCATCCTCTGCTGTAAAATGATTCGATGTAAAGAGTGTCCTGTAGTAAAAAGTTTTTGAAAACAGTAACCTGCTGTAATAAGAGTCTATGTAAACAGTGCACTACAGTAAGCAGTGTTTATGGAAACCGCATTCTGTTGTAAACAGAGTCTATGTAAACAATGTCCTACATTTAGATACACCGTACACTGCTGTCACCAGAGTCTATGTGAACAATGCCCTGCAGTAAACAGAATGAAAGTAAACCATGCACTAATGTAAACAGAGTCTGTCTAAACAGAGCCCTACAGGAAGCAGTGTTTACGTAAAATGTACACAACTGTTGAAAGAATCTGTGTAAACAATGCCGTACAGTAAACCGTGCTTATGTAAAATGTACACTGCTGTAAACAGAGACTATGTAAACAGTGCACTACAGTGAACAAAATTTAAACTGTGCCCTACAGTAAACAGTGTCGATGTAAACAGTGCCCGACAGTAAACAGGGTGAAAGTAAACCATACACTACTGTAAACAGAGTCTATGTAAACAGTGCCCCACAGTAATCAGTGTTTCTGTAAATCGTACACTGCTGTAAACAGTGACTATGTAAACAGTGCCCTACGCTAAACAGTCTATGTAAACAGTGCGCAACTGTAAACAATATTTATGTAAACCGTACACTACTGCAAACTGTCTCGGTAAACAGTGCCCTCCAGTAAACAGTGTTTGTGTAAACCGTACAATACGGTAAACATGGTTTATGTAAACAGTGCCCTACAATAAACAGAGTGAAAGTTAACCATGCGCTGCTGTAATCAGAGTCCATGAAAACAGCTACCTGCAGTATAAAGTGTTTATATAAGCCGTGGCTTGCTGTATGAAATGAAAACGAGTCTATGTAACAGTCCCCTTCAGTAAATAGTTTTTATGTAAACCGTACACTGCTGTAAACGGAGTCTATTAAACAGTGCCCTATTAAACAGTGTTTATGTAAAATGTACACTGCTGTAAACAGAGTGAATGTAAACAGTGCCCTACAATAAACAGTGTTTATGTGAGCCGTACACTGCTGTAAAAAAATTCTATGTGAGCAATGCCGTAAATTAAACAGTTTTTATTAAATCGTATACTGCTGTAAACAATGTCCATGTAAACACTGCCCTACAGTATAGTGTTAATGTAAACCGGACGCAACTGCAAACACCGTCTATGTCAACAACGCCTACAGTTAACAGTGTCAACGTAAACCGTACTCTGCTGTATTAAGAGTCTATGTAAACAGTGCAAGGCAGTAAGCAGTGTTTATGTAAACCCTATACTGTTATAAACAGAGACTATGTAAACAATGCCCTCCAGAAAACATTGTTTAGATACACCGTACACTGCTGTAAACGGAGTCAAAGTAAACAGTGCCCTCCAGTATATAATGTTTATGTAAATCGTACGCTGCTATAAACAGAGTTTATGCAAACAGTACACTACAGTAAACAGTGTTTATGTAAATCGTAACTGCTATAAACAGGTTCTACGCAAACAGTGCGCTACAGTAAACAGTATTTAATCAGTGCCCTATAGTTAACAGCGTCTATATAAAAAGTGCCAAACAGTAACCAGTATTTAAGCAATGCCCTACAGTAAACAGTCTATGCAAACAGTGCCAACAGTAAACAGTGCTAATGTGGACCGTACATTGATGAGAGCCCTACGGTAAACAGCGTTTACGTTATCCGTACACTGTTGCAAACCGAGTATTTGTAATCAGTGATCTACTGGAAACAGTTGTTATGTAAAAAGTACACTGCTGTCCTGAGAGGTGCTCCAAAAGCTAGTCATTTGAAACAAAGCTGTTGAACTTCTTACTCTGCTCACCCCAGTCCAAAGCCGGCATCTCCACATTATGTAAGCGGTCCCCTAGAGTAAACAGTGTGTACGTAAAATGTACACTGCTGTAAGGAAAGTCGGTGAAAACAGTGCCTTACAGTAAACAGAGAAATTAAACCGTATAACACTGGAAAGTCTCTGCAAAAGTGCCCTCCAGTAAACAGTATTTAAACAGCACCATATAGTAAACAGAGTGAAAGTAATCCTTACACTAATGTAAACAGACCCTTTTTAAACAGTGCCTTCTGGTAAAAAAGTGTTAATGTAAACCGGACAGTGCTGTAACAAGAGTCTATGTAATCAGTGCCCTCCAATAGCCAGTGTTTCTGCAAATTGTACTCTTTGTAAACAATGTCTGTGTAATCTGTGCCCTACACTAAACAGTGTTTATATAAACCATGCACTGATGTAAACAGAGTCTACGTAAACAGGGCCCTGAAGTAAACATAGTGAAAACAAACCGTACACTAATGTCAACAGAGTCAGTGTAAACAGAACCTTACAGGAAGCAGTGTTTACGTAAACTCTGCACTACTGTAAACAGAGTCTGTGCAAACATGCCCTACAGTAAACCGTGCAGATGTAAAATGTCCACTGCTATAAACAAAGACTATGTACACAGTGCACTGCAGTAACCAAAATTTAAACTGTGCCGGACAGTAACAGAGTCGAATAGAAACAGTGTCCGACAGCAAACAGGGTGAAAGTAAACCATATGCTTCTGTAAACAGTCTATGTAAACAGTGCCCTACAGTAAACAGTGTTTCTGTAAATCGTACAAAGTTGTAAACAGAGTATATGTAAATTGGTTCCTTCTGTAAACAGTGTTTATGTAAAATGTAAACTACTGTAAACAGAGTGAATGTAAACAGTGCCCTACAATAACCAGGATTTATGTGAACCGTACACCACAGTAAACAAGTCAATTTGAGCAGTCCCCTAAATTAAACAGAGTTTATTAAGCCGTATACCGCTGGAAACAAAGTCCATGTAAAAACTGCCCTACAGTGAACTGTCTTAATGTAAACCGGAGACCACGGCAAACAGCGATTATGTAAACAGCGCCTTACAGTAAACAGTGCCGACGTAAACCGTACTCTGCTGCAAACAGATTTTATGAAAACAGTGTCCTTCAGTCAACAGTGTCTGTGAAACCGTGCACTGCTGTAAGCGGAGTCCATGTAAACAGTGCCCTACAGGAGAACGTTTTTGAAAACCGTAACCTGCTGTAATAAGAGTCTATGTAAACAGTGCACTACAGTAGGCAATGTTTATTTACAGCCTATGCTGTTGTAAACAGAGTCTATGTAAACAATTCCCGACATTTAGATACACCGTACACTGCTGTCACCAGAGCCTATGTGAACAATGCCCTGCAGTAAACAGAATGAAAGTAAACCATGCACAAAGGTAAACAGAGTGTGTGTAAACAGAGCCCGACAGGGAGCAGTGTTTAAATAAACTGCACACAACTGCTAAAAGAGTCTGTGCAAACAGTGCCGTAAAGTAAACCGTGCTTCTGTAAAATGTACACCGATGTAAACAGTGACTATGTAAACAGTGCCCTACGCTAAACAGTCAATGTAAACAGTGCGCAACTGTAAAAAAATATTTATGTAAACCACACACTACTGCAAACTGAGTCTATGGACACAGTGCCCTGTAGTAAACAAGGTTAATGTAAAGCATACACTACTGTAAACAGTCTTTGTAAATATAGCACTACAGCAAACAGTGTTTATGTAAACGGTATACTGCAGGAAACAGATTATATGTAAACGGTGCTCTACAGTAAACAGTGCTTAAGTAAACGGTATACTGCTGGAAACAGATACTATGCAAACGGTGCTCTACAGTAAACAGTGTTTATGTGAACAGTATACTGCTGGAAACAGATTCTATATAAACGGTGCTCTACAGTAAACAGTGTTTATGTACACAGTATACTGCTGGAAACAGATTCTATATAAACGGTGCTCTACAGTAAACAGTGTTTATGTAAACAGTATACTGCTGGAAACAGATTCTTTCTAAAAGGTGCCCTACAGTAAACAGTGTTTATGTAAACAGTATACTGCTGGAAGCAGATTCTATATAAACGGTGCCCTACAGTAAACAGTGTATATGTTAACCGTATACGCTGGAAACAGATTATTTCTAAACGGTGCCCTAGAGCAAACAGTGTTTCTGTAAACAGTTTACTGCTGGATCAGATTCTATATAAACGGTGCTCTTCAGTAAACAGTGTTTATGTAAACGGTATCCTGCTGGAAACAGATTCTGTATAAACGGTGCCCTACAGTAGACAGTGTTTATGTAAACGGTGTACTGCTGGAAACAGATTCTGTAAAAACGGTTTCCTCCCATAAACTGCGTTTATGTAAACAGTATACTGCTGGAAACAGATTCTATATAAATGGTGCACTACAGTAAACAGTGTTTATGTAAACAGTATACTGCTGGAAACAGATTCAATATAAACGGTGCCCTACAGTAAACAGTGTTTATGTAAACAGTATACTGCTGGAAACAGATTCTATATAAACGGTGCTGTACAGCAATCAGTGTTTATGTAAACAGTATACTGCTGGAAACAGATTCTATATAAACGGTGCCCTACAGTAAACAGTGTTTATGTAAACGGTATACTGCTGGAAGCAGATGATATATGAACGGTGCTCTACAGTAAACAGTGTTTATGTAAACAGTATACTGCTGGAAACAGATTTTTTCTAAACGGTGCCCTACAGTAAACAGTGTTGATGTAAACAGTACACTGCTGGAAGCAGATTCTTTCAAAACGGTGCCCTACAGTAAAAAGTGTTTATGTAAACAGTATACTGCTCGAAACTGATTCTATATTAACGGTGCCCTACAGTAAACATTGTTTATATAAACAGTATACTGCTGGAAACAGATTCTTTCTAAACGGTGCCCTACAGTAAACAGTGTTTATATAAACAGTATACTGCTGGAAACAGATTCTGTATAAACGGTGCCCTACAGTAAACAGTGTTTATGTAAACAGTATACTGCTGGAAACAGATTCTATTTAAACGGTGCCCTAAAGTAAACAGTGTTTATGTAAACAGTATACTGCTGGAAACAGATTCTATATAAACGGTGCCCGACAGTAAACAGTGTTTATGTAAACAGTGTACTGCTGGAAACAGATTCTATATAAACGGTGCTCTGCAGTAAACATTGTTTATGTAAACAGTATACTGCTGGAAACAGATTCAATATAAACGGTGCCCTACAGTAAACAGTGTTTATGTAAATAGTATACTGCTGGAAACAGATTCTATATAAACGTTGCCCTACAGTAAACAGTGCTTATGTAAACGGTATACTGCTGGAAGCAGATGATATATAAACGGTGCTCTACAGTAAACAGTGTTTATGTAAACTGTATACTGCTGGAAACAGATTCTTTCTAAACGGTGCCCTACAGTAAACAGTGTTTATGTAAACAGTACACTGCTGGAAGCAGATTCTTTCAAAACGGTGCCCTACAGTAAAAAGTGTTTATGTAAACAGTATACTGCTGGAAACAGATTATTTCTAAACGGTGCCCTGTAAACAGTGTTTATTTAAACAGTATACTGCTCGAAACTGATTCTATATCAACGGTGCCATACAGTAAACAGTGTTTATGTAAACGGCATACTGCTGGAAACAGATTCTATATAAACGGTGCCCTACAGTAAACAGTGTTTATGTGAACAGTAAACTGCTGGAAACAGATTCTATATAAACGGTGCCCTACAGTGAACAGTGTTTATGTAAACGGTATACTGCTGGAAGCAGATTATATATAAACGGTGCCCTACAGTAAACAGTGTTTATGTAAACAGTATACTGCTGGAAACAGATTCTATATAAACGGTGCCCTACAGTAAACAGTGTTTATGTAAACAGTATACTGCTGGAAACAGATTCTATATAAACGATGCTCTACAGTAAACAGTGTTTATGTAAACAGTATGCTGCTGGAAACAGATTCTAGATAGGGTGCACTACAGCAAACAGTGTTTATGTAAACGGAGATTTAATAGAAACGTACAAGATAATGAGTGGCTTAGATAGGGTGGATGTAGGGAAGTTGTTTCCATTAGCAGGGGAGAATAGGACCCGGGGGTATTGCCTTAGAATAAAAGGGATTTAATTTAGAACAGAGATGAGGAGAAATTTCTTCAGCCAGAGAGTGGTGGGTCTGTGGAATTCATTGCCACAGAGGGCGGTGGAGGCCGAGACGTTGAGTGTCTTTCAGACAGAAGTTGATAAATTCTTGATTTCTCGAGGAATTAAGGGCTATGGAGAGAGAGCGGGTAAATGGAGTTGAAATCAGCCATGATTGAATGGTGGAGTGGACTCGATGGGCCGAATGGCCATACTTCCGCTGCGATGTCTTATGGTCTTATGGTCTTATACTGCTGTAAACAGATTGTATATAAACGGAGCCCAATCGTAAACAGTGTTTATGTGAACAGTATACTGCTGGAAACAGATTCTATATAAAAGTTGCCCTACAGTAAACAGTGTTTATGCAAACGGTATACTGCTGTAAACAGATTCTATATAAACGGTGCTCTGCAGTAAACAGTGTTTATGTAAACAGTATCCTGCTGGAAACAGATTCTATATAAACCGTGCCCTACAGTATACAGTGTTTATGTAAACAGTATACTGCTGGAAACTGATTCTATATAAACGGTGCTCTGCAGTAAACAGTGTTTATGTAAACAGTATACTGCTGGAAACAGATTCTATATAAACGGTGCACTACAGCAAACAAGTGTTTATGTAAACGGAGATCTAATAGAAACTTACAAGATAATGAGTGGCTTAGATAGTGTGGATGTAGGGAAGTTGTTTCATTAGCAGTGGACACTAGGACCCGGGGGCATAGCCTTAGAATAAAAGGGAGTCACTTTAGAACAGCGATGAGGAGAAATTTCTTCAGCCAGAGAGTGGTGGGTCTGCAGAATTCATTGACACAGAGGGCGGTGGAGGCCGGGAAGTTGAATGTCTTTAAGACAGAAGTTGATAAATTCTTGATTTCTCGAGGAATTAAGGGCTATGGAGAGAGAGCGGGTAAATGGAGTTGAAATCAGCCATGATTGAATGGTGGAGTGGACTCGATGGGCCGAATGGCCATACTTCCGCTGCTATGTCTTATGGTCTTATACTGCTGTAAGCAGATTGTATATAAACGGTGCCCTCCCGTAAACAGTGTTTATGTGAACAGTATACTGCTGGAAACAGATTCTATATAAAAGGTGCTCGACAGTAAACAGTGTTTATGTAAACGGTATACTGCTGTAAACAGATTCAATATAAACGGTGCCCTCCCGTAAACAGTGTTTATATAAACAGTATACTGCAGGAAACAGATTCGATATAAACGGTGCTCTACAGTAAACAGTGTTTATGTAAACGGTTTACTGCTGGAAGCAGATTCTATACAAACGGTGCTCTACAGTAAACAGTGTTTATGTAACCTGCACACTGCTGTTAACAGATTCTATATAAACGGTGCCCTACAGTAAACAGTGTTTATGTAAACAGTATACTGCTGGAAACATATTCTATATAAACGGTGCCCTACAGTAAACAGTGTTTATGTAAACAGTATACTGCTGGAAACAGATTCTATATAAACGATGCTCTACAGTAAACAGTGTTTATGTAAACAGTATGCTGCTGGAAACAGATTCTAGAAAGGGTGCACTACAGCAAACAGTGTTTATGTAAACGGAGATTTAATAGAAACGTACAAGATAATGAGTGGCTTAGATAGGGTGGATGTAGGGAAGTTGTTTCCATTAGCAGGGGAGAATAGGACCCGGGGGTATTGCCTTAGAATAAAAGGGAGTTAATTTAGAACAGAGATGAGGAGAAATTTCTTCAGCCAGAGAGTGGTGGGTCTGTGGAATTCATTGCCACAGAGGGCGGTGGAGGCCGAGACGTTGAGTGTCTTTCAGACAGAAGTTGATAAATTCTTGATTTCTCGAGGAATTAAGGGCTATGGAGAGAGAGCGGGTAAATGGAGTTGAAATCAGCCATGATTGAATGGTGGAGTGGACTCGATGGGCCGAATGGCCATACTTCCGCTGCGATGTCTTATGGTCTTATACTGCTGTAAACAGATTGTATATAAACGGAGCCCAATCGTAAACAGTGTTTATGTGAACAGTATACTGCTGGAAACAGATTCTATATAAAAGTTGCCCTACAGTAAACAGTGTTTATGCAAACGGTATACTGCTGTAAACAGATCTTATATAAACGGTACCCTCCCATAAACAGTGTTTATATAAACAGTATACTGCTGGAAACAGATTCGATATAAACTGTGCTCTACAGTAAACAGTGTTTATGTAAACAGTATACTGCTGGAAATATATTCTTTCTAAACGGTGCCCTACAGTAAACAGTGCTTATGTAAACAGTGTACTGCTGGAAACAGATTAATTCTAAACTGTGCCCTGCAGTAAACAGTGTTTATGTAAACGGTATACTGCTGGAAACAGATTCTATATAAAGGTGCCCTACGGTAAGCAGTGTTTATGTAAACGGTACTCTGCTGGAAACAGATTCTATATAAACGGTGCCCTACAATAAACAGTGTTTCTGTCAACAATATACTGCTGGAAACAGATTCTATATAAACTGTGCTCTACAGTAAACAGTGTTTATGTAAACAGTATACTGCTGGAAAGAGATTATTTCTAAACGGTGCCCTACAGTAAACATTGATTATGTAAACAGTGTACTGCTGGAAACAGATTAATTGTAAACTGTGCCCTGCAGTAAACAGTGTTTATATCAACAGTATACTGCTGGAAACAGTTTCTATATAAACGGTGCCCTACAGTAAACAGTGCTTATATAAACAGTATACTGCTGGAAACAGATTCTATATAAACGGTGCCCTCCCGTAAACAATGTTTATGTGAACGGTAGACTGCAGTAAACAGATTCTATATAAACGGTGCCCTGCCGTAAACAGTGTTTATGTAAACAGTATACTGCGGTAAATCAGATTCTATATAAATGGTGCTCTACAGTAAACAGTGTTTATCTAAACAGTATACTGCTGGAAACAGATTCGATATGAACGGTGCTCTGCAGTAAACAGTGTTAATGTAAACAGTATACTGCGGTAAAACAGATTCTGTATAAACGGTGTTCTACAGTAAACAGTGTTTATGTAAACGGTATACTGCTGGAACAGATTCGAAAAACGGTGCTGTACAGTAAACAGGGTGTGTGTAAACAGTATACTGCTGGAAACAGATTCTATATAAACGGTGCCCTAAAATAAACACTGTTTATGTAAACGGTATACTACTGGAAACACATTCTATATAAACGGTGCTGTACAGTAAAAAGTGTTTATGTAAACGGTATACTGCTGTAAACAGATTCTATATAAACGGTGCCCTCCCGTAAACAATGTTTATGTGAACAGTATACTACCGGAAACAGATTCTAAATAAACGGTGTTCTACAGTAAACAGTGTTTATGTAAACGGTATACTGCTGGAAACAGATTCTATATAAAGGTGCCCTACGGTAAGCAGTGTTTATGTAAACGGTACTCTGCTGGAAACAGATTCTATATAAACGGTGCCCTACAATAAACAGTGTTTCTGTCAACAATATACTGCTGGAAACAGATTCTATATAAACTGTGCTCTACAGTAAACAGTGTTTATGTAAACAGTATACTGCTGGAAAGAGATTCTTTCTAAACGTTGCCCTACAGTAAACAGTGCTTATGTAAACAGTGTACTGCTGGAAACAGATTAATTCTAAACTGTGCCCTGCAGTAAACAGTGTTTATATCAACAGTATACTGCTGGAAACAGTTTCTATATGAACGGTGCCCTACAGTAAACAGTGCTTATATAAACAGTATACTGCTGGAAACAGATTCTATATAAACGGTGCCCTACGGTAAACAATGTTTATGTAAACGGTATACTGCTGTAAACAGATTCTATGTAAACGGTGCCCTCCCGTAAACAATGTTTATGTGAACAGTATACTACCCGAAACTGATTCTATATAAACGGTGCCCTACAGTAAACAGTGTTTCTGTGAACGGTAGACTGCAGTAAACAGATTCTATATAAACGGTGCCCTGCCGTAAACAGTGTTTATGTAAACAGTATACTGCGGTAAATCAGATTCTATATAAATGGTGCTCTACAGTAAACAGTGTTTATCTAAACAGTATACTGCTGGAAACAGATTCGATATGAACGGTGCTCTGCAGTAAACAGTGTTAATGTAAACAGTATACTGCGGTAAAACAGATTCTGTATAAACGGTGTTCTACAGTAAACAGTGTTTATGTAAACGGTATACTGCTGGAAACAGATTCTATATAAAGGTGCCCTACGGTAAGCAGTGTTTATGTAAACGGTACACTGCTGGAAACAGATTCTATATAAACGGTGCCCTACAATAAACAGTGTTTCTGTCAACAGTATACTGCTGGAAACAGATTCTATATAAACTGTGCTCTACAGTAAACAGTGTTTATGTAAACAGTATACTGCTGGAAACAGATTCTATATGAACGGTGCTCTACACTAAACTGTGTTTATGTAAACAGTATACTGCTGGAAACAGATTCTATATAAACGGTGATCTACAGTAAACAGTGTTTATGTAAACAGCATACTGCTGGAAAGAGATTCTTTCTAACCGGTGCCCTACAGTAAACAGTGCTTATGTAAACAGTGTACTGCTGGAAACAGATTAATTCTAAACTGTGCCCTGCAGTAAACAGTGTTTATATCAACAGTATACTGCTGGAAACAGTTTCTATATAAACGGTGCCCTACAGTAAACAGTGCTTATGTAAACAGTATACTGCTGGAAACAGATTCTATATAAACGGTGCCCTACGGTAAACAATGTTTATGTAAACGGTATACTGCTGTAAACAGATTCTATATAAACGGTGCCCTCCCGTAAACAATGTTTATGTGAACAGTATACTACCCGAAACTGATTCTATATAAACGGTGCCCTACAGTAAACAGTGTTTCTGTGAACGGTAGACTGCAGTAAACAGATTTTATATAAACGGTGCCCTGCCGTAAACAGTGTTTATGTAAACAGTATACTGCAGGAAACAGATTCTATATAAACGGTGCCCTCCCGTAAACAGTGTTTATGTAAACAGTATACTGCGGTAAAACAGCTTCTATATAAATGGTGCTCTACAGTAAACAGTGTTAATGTAAACAGTATACTGCGGTAAAACAGATTCTGTATAAACGGTGTTCTACAGTAAACAGTGTTTATGTAAACGGTATACTGCTGGAAGCAGATCCTATATAAACGGTGCCCTACAGTAAACAGTGTTTATGTAAATGGAATACTGCTGTAAACAGATTATATATGAACGGTGCTCTACAGTAAACAGTGTTTATGTAAACAGTATACTGCGGTAAAACAGATTCTATATAAATGTTGCTCTACAGTAAACAGTGATTATGTAAACAGTGTACTGCTGGAAACTGATTCTATATAAACGCTGCCCTACAATAAACAGTGTTTCTGTCAACAGTATACTGCTGGAAACAGATTCTATATAAACTGTGCTCTACAGTAAACAGTGATTATGTAAACAATATACTGCTGGAAACAGATTCTATATGAACAGTGCTCTACAGTAAACAGTGCTTATGTAAACAGTGTACTGCTGGAAACAGATTCTTTCTAAACTGTGACCTGCAGTAAACAATGTTTATATCAACAGCATTCTGCTGGGAACAGTTTCTAAGTATACGAAACAAGGTAGGGGAACTGGCAGCGTGGGTTGGTACCTGGGACTTCGATGTTGTGGCCATTTCGGAGACATGGATAGAGCAGGGACAGGAATGGATGTTGCAGGTTCCGGGGTTTAGGTGTTTTAGTAAGCTCAGAGAAGGAGGCAAAAGAGGGGGAGGTGTGGCGCTGCTAGTCAAGAGCAGTATTACGGTGGCGGAGAGGATGCTAAATGGGGACTCTTCCGAGGTAGTATTGGCTGAAGTTAGAAACAGGAAAGGAGAGGTCACCCTGTTGGGAGTTTTTTATAGGCCTCCTAATAGTTCTAGGGATGTAGAGGAAAGGATGGCGAAGATGAATCTGGATATGAGCGAAAGTAACAGGGTAGTTATTATGGGAGACTTTAACTTTCCAAATATTGACTGGAAAAGATATAGTTCGAGTACAATAGATGGGTCGTTTTTTGTACAGTGTGTGCAGGAGGGTTTCCTGAAACAATATGTTGACAGGCCAACAAGAGGCAAGGCCACGTTGGATTTGGTTTTGGGTAATGAACCAGGCCAGGTGTTGGATTTGGAGGTAGGAGAGCACTTTGGGGACAGTGACCACAATTCGGTGATGTTTACGTTAATGATGGAAAGGGATAAGTATACACCGCAGGGCAAGAGTTATAGCTGGGGGAAGGGCAATTATGATGCCATTAGACGTGACTTGGGGGGATAAGGTGGAGAAGTAGGCTGCAAGTGTTGGGCACACTGGATAAGTGGGGCTTGTTCAAGGATCAGCTACTGCGTGTTCTTGATAATTATGTACCGGTCAGACAGGGAGGAAGGCGTCGAGCGAGGGAACCGTGGTTTACCAAGGAAGTGGAATCTCTTGTTAAGAGGAAGAAGAAGGCCTATGTGAAGATGAAGTGTGAAGTTTCGGTTGGGGCGATGGATAGTTACAAGGTAGCGAGGAAGGATCTAAAGAGAGAGCTAAGATGAGCATGGAGGGGACATGAGAAGTATTTGGCAGGAAGGATCAAGGAAAACCCAAAAGCTTTCTATAGGTATGTCAGGAATAAGCGAATGACTAGGGAAAGAGTAGGACCAGTCAAGGACAGGGATGGGAAATTGTGTGTGGAGTCTGAAGAGATCGGCGAGATACTAAATGAATATTTTTCGTCAGTATTCACTCAGGAAAAAGATAATGTTGTGGAGGAGAATGCTGAGCCCCAGGCTAATAGAATAGATGGCATTGAGGTACGTAGGGAAGAGGTGTTGGCAATTCTGGACAGGCTGAAAATAGATAAGTCCCCGGGACCTGATGGGATTTATCCTAGGATTCTATGGGAGGCCAGGGAAGAGATTGCTGGACCTTTGGCTTTGATTTTTACGTCATCATTGGCTACAGGAATAGTGCCAGAGGACTGGAGGACAGCAAATGTGGTCCCTTTGTTCAAAAAGGGGAGCAGAGACAACCCCGGCAACTATAGACCGGTGAGCCTCACGTCTGTAGTGGGTAAAGTCTTGGAGGGGATTATAAGGGACAAGATTTATAATCATCTAGATAGGAATAATATGATCAGGGATAGTCAGCATGGCTTTGTGAAGGGTAGGTCATGCCTCACAAACCTTATTGAGTTCTTTGAGAGGGTGACTGAACAGGTAGACGAGGGTAGAGCAGTTGATGTGGTGTATATGGATTTCAGCAAAGCGTTTGATAAGGTTCCCCACGGTAGGCTATTGCAAAAAATACGGAGGCTGGGGATTGAGGGTGATTTAGAGATGTGGATCAGAAATTGGCTAGCTGAAAGAAGACAGAGGGTGGTGGTTGATGGGAAATGTTCAGAATGGAGTACAGTCACAAGTGGAGTACCACAAGGATCTGTTCTGGGGCCGTTGCTGTTTGTCATTTTTATCAATGACCTAGAGGAAGGCGCAGAAGGGTGGGTGAGTAAATTTGCAGACGATACTAAAGTCGGTGGTGTTGTCGATAGTGTGGAAGGATGTATCAGGTTACAGAGGGATATAGATAAGCTGCAGAGCTGGGCTGAGAGGTGGCAAATGGAGTTTAATGTAGAGAAGTGTGAGGTGATTCACTTTGGAAGGAATAACAGGAATGCGGAATATTTGGCTAATGGTAAAGTTCTTGAAAGTGTGGATGAGCAGAGGGATCTAGGTGTCCATGTACATAGATCCCTGAAAGTTGCCACCCAGGTTGATAGGGTTGTGAAGAAGGCCTATGGAGTGTTGGCCTTTATTGGTAGAGGGATTGAGTTCCGGAGTCGGGAGGTCATGTTGCAGCTGTACAGAACTCTGGTACAGCCGCATTTGGAGTATTGGAGTATTGCGTACAGTTCTGGTCACCGCATTATAGGAAGGACGTGGAGGCTTTGGAGCGGGTGCAGAGGAGATTTACCAGGATGTTGCCTGGTATGGAGGGAAAATCTTATGAGGAAAGGCTGGCGGACTTGAGGTTGTTTTCGTTGGAGAGAAGAAGGTTAAGAGGAGACTTAATAGAGGCATACAAAATGATCAGGGGGTTGGATAGGGTGGACAGTGAGAGCCTTCTCCCGCGGATGGATATGGCTGGCACGAGGGGACATAACTTTAAACTGAGGGGTAATAGATATAGGACAGAGGTCAGAGGTAGGTTCTTTACGCAAAGAGTAGTGAGGCCGTGGAATGCCCTACCTGCTACAGTAGTGAACTCGCCAACATTGAGGGCATTTAAAAGTTTATTGGATAAACATATGGATGATAATGGCATAGTGTAGGTTAGATGGCTTTTGTTTCGGTGCAACATCGTGGGCCGAAGGGCCTGTACTGCGCTGTATTGTTCTATGTTCTATGTTCTATATAAACGGTGCCCTACAGTAAACAGTGCTTATGTAAACAGTATTCTGATGGAAACAGATTCTATATAAACGCTGCCCTACAGTAAACAGTGTTTATGTAAACGGTATACTGCTATAAACAGATTGTAAATAAACGGTGCCCTCCCGTAAACAATGTTTATGTGAACAGTATACTACCGGAAACAGATTCTATATAAACGCTGCCCTACAGTAAACAGTGTTTCTGTGAAAGGTAGACTGCTGGAAACAGATTCTATATAAATGGTTCCCTCCCGTAAACAGTGTTTATGTAAACAGTATACTGCTGGAAACAGATTCTATATGAACGGTGGTCTACACTAAACTGTGTTTATCTAAACAGTATACTGCTGGAAACAGATTCTATATAAACGGTGATCTACAGTAAACAGTGTTAATGTAAACAGTATACTGCTGGAAAGAGATTGTTTCTAACCGGTGCCCTACAGTAAACAGTGCTTATGTAAACAGTGTACTGCTGGAAACAGATTAATTCTAAACTGTGCCCTGCAGTAAACAGTGTTTATATCAACAGTATACTGCTGGAAACAGTTTCTATATAAACGTTGCCCTACAGTAAACAGTGCTTATGTAAACAGTATACTGCTGGAAACAGATTCTATATAAACGGTGCCCTACGGTAAACAATGTTTATGTAAACGGTATACTGCTGTAAACAGATTCTATATAAACGGTGCCCTCCCGTAAACAATGTTTATGTGAACAGTATACTACCCGAAACTGATTCTATATAAACGGTGCCCTACAGTAAACAGTGTTTCTGTGAACGGTAGAATGCAGTAAACAGATTCTATATAAACGGTGCCCTGCCGTAAACAGTGTTTATGTAAACAGTATACTGCGGTAAAACAGCTTCTCTATAAATGGTGCTCTACAGTAAACAGTGTTAATGTAAACAGTATACTGCGGTAAAACAGATTCTGTATAAATGGTGTTCTACAGTAAACAGTGTTTATGTAAACGGTATACTGCTGGAAATAGATTCTATATAAACGGTGCCCTACAGTTAACAGTGTTTATGTAAATGGAATACTGCTGTAAACAGATTATATATGAACGGTGCTCTACAGTAAAATGTGTTTATGTAAACAGTATACTGCGGTAAAACAGATTCTTTATAAATGGTGCTCTACAGTAAACAGTGATTATGTAAACAGTATACTGCTGGAAACTGATTCTATATAAACGCTGCCCTACAATAAACAGTGTTTCTGTCAACAGTATACTGCTGGAAACAGATTCTATATAAACTGTGCTCTACAGTAAACAGTGTTTATGTAAACAGTATACTGCTGGAAACAAATTCTATCTGAACGGTGCTCTACAGTAAACAGTGTTTATTTAAACAGTGTACTGCTGGAAACAGATTCTATATAAACGGTGCTCTACAGTAAACAGTGCTTATGTAAACAGTGTACTGCTGGAAACAGATTCTTTCTAAACTGTGACCTGCAGTAAACAATGTTTATATCAACAGCATACTGCTGGGAACAGTTTCTATATAAACGGTGCCCTACAGTAAACAGTGCTTATGTAAACAGTATTCTGATGGAAACAGATTCTATATAAACGCTGCCCTACAGTAAACAGTGTTTATGTAAACGGTATACTGCTGTAAACAGATTGTAAATAAACGGTGCCCTCCCGTAAACAATGTTTATGTGAACAGTATACTACCGGAAACAGATTCTATATAAACGCTGCCCTACAGTAAACAGTGTTTCTGTGAAAGGTAGACTGCTGGAAACAGATTCTATATAAATGGTTCCCTCCCGTAAACAGTGTTTATGTAAACAGTATACTGCTGTAAACCGATTCTATATAAACGGTGCTCTACAGTAAACAGTGTTCATTTTAACAGTATACTGCTGGAAACAGATTATATATGAATGGTGCTCTACAGTAATCAGTGTTTATGTAAACAGTATACTGCGGTAAAACAGATTCTATATAAATGGTGCTCTACAGTAAACAGTGTTTATGTAAACTGTATACTGCTGGAAACAGATTCTCTATGAACGGTGCTCTACAGTAAACAGTGTTTGTGTAAACAGTATACTGCGGTCAAACAGATTCTATATAAACGGTGTTCTACAGTAAACATTGTTTATGTAAACATGATACTGCTGGAAACAGATTCTATATAAACGGTGTTCTACAGTAAACAATGTTTATCTAAACGGCATACTGCTGGAAACAGATTCTATATAAACGGTGCCCTACAGTAAACAGTGTTTATGTAATCGGTATACTGCTGTAAACAGATTCTATATAAACGGTGCTCTACAGTAAACAGTGTTCATTTTAACAGTATACTGCTGGAAACAGATTCTATATAAACGGTGCTCTACAGTAAACAGTGTTTATGTAAACAATATACTGCGGTAAAACAGATACTAAATAAATGGTGCTCTACAGTAAACAGTGTTTATGTAAACAGTATACAGCTGGAAACAGATTCTATATGAACGGTGCACCACAGTAAACAGTGTTTATGTAAACAGTATCCTGCTGGAAACAGATTCTATATAAACCGTGCCCTACAGTATACAGTGTTTATGTAAACAGTATACTGCTGGAAACTGATTCTATATAAACGGTGCTCTGCAGTAAACAGTGTTTATGTAAACAGTATACTGCTGGAAACAGATTCTATATAAACGGTGCACTACAGCAAACAAGTGTTTATGTAAACGGAGATCTAATAGAAACTTACAAGATAATGAGTGGCTTAGATAGTGTGGATGTAGGGAAGTTGTTTCATTAGCAGTGGACACTAGGACCCGGGGGCATAGCCTTAGAATAAAAGGGAGTCACTTTAGAACAGCGATGAGGAGAAATTTCTTCAGCCAGAGAGTGGTGGGTCTGCAGAATTCATTGACACAGAGGGCGGTGGAGGCCGGAAAGTTGAATGTCTTTAAGACAGAAGTTGATAAATTCTTGATTTCTCGAGGAATTAAGGGCTATGGAGAGAGAGCGGGTAAATGGAGTTGAAATCAGCCATGATTGAATGGTGGAGTGGACTCGATGGGCCGAATGGCCATACTTCCGCTGCTATGTCTTATGGTCTTATACTGCTGTAAGCAGATTGCATATAAACGGTGCCCTCCCGTAAACAGTGTTTATGTGAACAGTATACTGCTGGAAACAGATTCTATATAAAAGGTGCTCGACAGTAAACAGTGTTTATGTAAACGGTATACTGCTGTAAACAGATTCAATATAAACGGTGCCCTCCCGTAAACAGTGTTTATATAAACAGTATACTGCAGGAAACAGATTCGATATAAACGGTGCTCTACAGTAAACAGTGTTTATGTAAACGGTTTACTGCTGGAAGCAGATTCTATACAAACGGTGCTCTACAGTAATCAGTGTTTATGTAACCTGCACACTGCTGTTAACAGATTCTATATAAACGGTGCCCTACAGTAAACAGTGTTTATGTAAACAGTATACTGCTGGAAACATATTCTATATAAACGGTGCCCTACAGTAAACAGTGTTTATGTAAACAGTATACTGCTGGAAACAGATTCTATATAAACGATGCTCTACAGTAAACAGTGTTTATGTAAACAGTATGCTGCTGGAAACAGATTCTAGAAAGGGTGCACTACAGCAAACAGTGTTTATGTAAACGGAGATTTAATAGAAACGTACAAGATAATGAGTGGCTTAGATAGGGTGGATGTAGGGAAGTTGGTTCCATTAGCAGGGGAGAATAGGACCCGGGGGTATTGCCTTAGAATAAAAGGGAGTTAATTTAGAACAGAGATGAGGAGAAATTTCTTCAGCCAGAGAGTGGTGGGTCTGTGGAATTCATTGCCACAGAGGGCGGTGGAGGCCGAGACGTTGAGTGTCTTTCAGACAGAAGTTGATAAATTCTTGATTTCTCGAGGAATTAAGGGCTATGGAGAGAGAGCGGGTAAATGGAGTTGAAATCAGCCATGATTGAATGGTGGAGTGGACTCGATGGGCCGAATGGCCATACTTCCGCTGCGATGTCTTATGGTCTTATACTGCTGTAAACAGATTGTATATAAACGGAGCCCAATCGTAAACAGTGTTTATGTGAACAGTATACTGCTGGAAACAGATTCTATATAAAAGTTGCCCTACAGTAAACAGTGTTTATGCAAACGGTATACTGCTGTAAACAGATCTTATATAAACGGTACCCTCCCATAAACAGTGTTTATATAAACAGTATACTGCTGGAAACAGATTCGATATAAACTGTGCTCTACAGTAAACAGTGTTTATGTAAACAGTATACTGCTGGAAATATATTCTTTCTAAACGGTGCCCTACAGTAAACAGTGCTTATGTAAACAGTGTACTGCTGGAAACAGATTAATTCTAAACTGTGCCCTGCAGTAAACAGTGTTTATGTAAACGGTATACTGCTGGAAACAGATTCTATATAAAGGTGCCCTACGGTAAGCAGTGTTTATGTAAACGGTACTCTGCTGGAAACAGATTCTATATAAACGGTGCCCTACAATAAACAGTGTTTCTGTCAACAATATACTGCTGGAAACAGATTCTATATAAACTGTGCTCTACAGTAAACAGTGTTTATGTAAACAGTATACTGCTGGAAAGAGATTATTTCTAAACGGTGCCCTACAGTAAACATTGATTATGTAAACAGTGTACTGCTGGAAACAGATTAATTGTAAACTGTGCCCTGCAGTAAACAGTGTTTATATCAACAGTATACTGCTGGAAACAGTTTCTATATAAACGGTGCCCTACAGTAAACAGTGCTTATATAACCAGTATACTGCTGGAAACAGATTCTATATAAACGGTGCCCTCCCGTAAACAATGTTTATGTGAACGGTAGACTGCAGTAAACAGATTCTATATAAACGGTGCCCTGCCGTAAACAGTGTTTATGTAAACAGTATACTGCGGTAAATCAGATTCTATATAAATGGTGCTCTACAGTAAACAGTGTTTATCTAAACAGTATACTGCTGGAAACAGATTCGATATGAACGGTGCTCTGCAGTAAACAGTGTTAATGTAAACAGTATACTGCGGTAAAACAGATTCTGTATAAACGGTGTTCTACAGTAAACAGTGTTTATGTAAACGGTATACTGCTGGAACAGATTCGAAAAACGGTGCTGTACAGTAAACAGGGTGTGTGTAAACAGTATACTGCTGGAAACAGATTCTATATAAACGGTGCCCTAAAATAAACACTGTTTATGTAAACGGTATACTACTGGAAACACATTCTATATAAACGGTGCTGTACAGTAAAAAGTGTTTATGTAAACGGTATACTGCTGTAAACAGATTCTATATAAACGGTGCCCTCCCGTAAACAATGTTTATGTGAACAGTATACTACCGGAAACAGATTCTATATAAACGGTGCCCTACAGTAAACAGTGTTTCTGTGAACGGTAGACTGCTGTAAACAGATTCTATACAAACGGTGCCCTCCCGTAAACAGTGTTTATGTAAACAGTATACTGCTGTAAACAGATTCTATATAAACGGTGTTCTACAGTAAACAGTGTTTATGTAAACGGTATACTGCTGGCAACAGATTCTATATAAAGGTGCCCTACGGTAAGCAGTGTTTATGTAAACGGTACTCTGCTGGAAACAGATTCTATATAAACGGTGCCCTACAATAAACAGTGTTTCTGTCAACAATATACTGCTGGAAACAGATTCTATATAAACTGTGCTCTACAGTAAACAGTGTTTATGTAAACAGTATACTGCTGGAAAGAGATTCTTTCTAAACGTTGCCCTACAGTAAACAGTGCTTATGTAAACAGTGTACTGCTGGAAACAGATTAATTCTAAACTGTGCCCTGCAGTAAACAGTGTTTATATCAACAGTATACTGCTGGAAACAGTTTCTATATGAACGGTGCCCTACAGTAAACAGTGCTTATATAAACAGTATACTGCTGGAAACAGATTCTATATAAACGGTGCCCTACGGTAAACAATGTTTATGTAAACGGTATACTGCTGTAAACAGATTCTATGTAAATGGTGCCCTCCCGTAAACAATGTTTATGTGAACAGTATACTACCCGAAACTGATTCTATATAAACGGTGCCCTACAGTAAACAGTGTTTCTGTGAACGGTAGACTGCAGTAAACAGATTCTATATAAACGGTGCCCTGCCGTAAACAGTGTTTATGTAAACAGTATACTGCGGTAAATCAGATTCTATATAAATGGTGCTCTACAGTAAACAGTGTTTATCTAAACAGTATACTGCTGGAAACAGATTCGATATGAACGGTGCTCTGCAGTAAACAGTGTTAATGTAAACAGTATACTGCGGTAAAACAGATTCTCTTTAAACGGTGTTCTACAGTAAACAGTGTTTATGTAAACGGTATACTGCTGGAAACAGATTCTATATAAAGGTGCCCTACGGTAAGCAGTGTTTATGTAAACGGTACACTGCTGGAAACAGATTCTATATAAACGGTGCCCTACAATAAACAGTGTTTCTGTCAACAGTATACTGCTGGAAACAGATTCTATATAAACTGTGCTCTACAGTAAACAGTGTTTATGTAAACAGTATACTGCTGGAAACAGATTCTATATGAACGGTGCTCTACACTAAACTGTGTTTATGTAAACAGTATACTGCTGGAAACAGATTCTATATAAACGGTGATCTACAGTAAACAGTGTTTATGTAAACAGCATACTGCTGGAAAGAGATTCTTTCTAACCGGTGCCCTACAATAAACAGTGCTTATGTAAACAGTGTACTGCTGGAAACAGATTAATTCTAAACTGTGCCCTGCAGTAAACAGTGTTTATATCAACAGTATACTGCTGGAAACAGTTTCTATATAAACGGTGCCCTACAGTAAACAGTGCTTATGTAAACAGTATACTGCTGGAAACAGATTCTATATAAACGGTGCCCTACGGTAAACAATGTTTATGTAAACGGTATACTGCTGTAAACAGATTCTATATAAACGGTGCCCTCCCGTAAACAATGTTTATGTGAACAGTATACTACCCGAAACTGATTCTATATAAACGGTGCCCTACAGTAAACAGTGTTTCTGTGAACGGTAGACTGCAGTAAACAGATTTTATATAAACGGTGCCCTGCCGTAAACAGTGTTTATGTAAACAGTATACTGCAGGAAACAGATTCTATATAAACGGTGCCCTCCCGTAAACAGTGTTTATGTAAACAGTATACTGCGGTAAAACAGCTTCTATATAAATGGTGCTCTACAGTAAACAGTGTTAATGTAAACAGTATACTGCGGTAAAACAGATTCTGTATAAACGGTGTTCTACAGTAAACAGTGTTTATGTAAACGGTATACTGCTGGAAGCAGATCCTATATAAACGGTGCCCTACAGTAAACAGTGTTTATGTAAATGGAATACTGCTGTAAACAGATTATATATGAACGGTGCTCTACAGTAAACAGTGTTTATGTAAACAGTATACTGCGGTAAAACAGATTCTATATAAATGTTGCTCTACAGTAAACAGTGATTATGTAAACAGTGTACTGCTGGAAACTGATTCTATATAAACGCTGCCCTACAATAAACAGTGTTTCTGTCAACAGTATACTGCTGGAAACAGATTCTATATAAACTGTGCTCTACAGTAAACAGTGATTATGTAAACAATATACTGCTGGAAACAGATTCTATATGAACAGTGCTCTACAGTAAACAGTGCTTATGTAAACAGTGTACTGCTGGAAACAGATTCTTTCTAAACTGTGACCTGCAGTAAACAATGTTTATATCAACAGCATTCTGCTGGGAACAGTTTCTAAGTATACGAAACAAGGTAGGGGAACTGGCAGCGTGGGTTGGTACCTGGGACTTCGATGTTGTGGCCATTTCGGAGACATGGATAGAGCAGGGACAGGAATGGATGTTGCAGGTTCCGGGGTTTAGGTGTTTTAGTAAGCTCAGAGAAGGAGGCAAAAGAGGGGGAGGTGTGGCGCTGCTAGTCAAGAGAAGTATTACGGTGGCGGAGAGGATGCTAAATGGGGACTCTTCCGAGGTAGTATTGGCTGAAGTTAGAAACAGGAAAGGAGAGGTCACCCTGTTGGGAGTTTTTTATAGGCCTCCTAATAGTTCTAGGGATGTAGAGGAAAGGATGGCGAAGATGAATCTGGATATGAGCGAAAGTAACAGGGTAGTTATTATGGGAGACTTTAACTTTCCAAATATTGACTGGAAAAGATATAGTTCGAGTACAATAGATGGGTCGTTTTTTGTACAGTGTGTGCAGGAGGGTTTCCTGAAACAATATGTTGACAGGCCAACAAGAGGCAAGGCCACGTTGGATTTGGTTTTGGGTAATGAACCAGGCCAGGTGTTGGATTTGGAGGTAGGAGAGCACTTTGGGGACAGTGACCACAATTCGGTGATGTTTACGTTAATGATGGAAAGGGATAAGTATACACCGCAGGGCAAGAGTTATAGCTGGGGGAAGGGCAATTATGATGCCATTAGACGTGACTTGGGGGGATAAGGTGGAGAAGTAGGCTGCAAGTGTTGGGCACACTGGATAAGTGGGGCTTGTTCAAGGATCAGCTACTGCGTGTTCTTGATAATTATGTACCGGTCAGACAGGGAGGAAGGCGTCGAGCGAGGGAACCGTGGTTTACCAAGGAAGTGGAATCTCTTGTTAAGAGGAAGAAGAAGGCCTATGTGAAGATGAAGTGTGAAGTTTCGGTTGGGGCGATGGATAGTTACAAGGTAGCGAGGAAGGATCTAAAGAGAGAGCTAAGATGAGCATGGAGGGGACATGAGAAGTATTTGGCAGGAAGGATCAAGGAAAACCCAAAAGCTTTCTATAGGTATGTCAGGAATAAGCGAATGACTAGGGAAAGAGTAGGACCAGTCAAGGACAGGGATGGGAAATTGTGTGTGGAGTCTGAAGAGATCGGCGAGATACTAAATGAATATTTTTCGTCAGTATTCACTCAGGAAAAAGATAATGTTGTGGAGGAGAATGCTGAGCCCCAGGCTAATAGAATAGATGGCATTGAGGTACGTAGGGAAGAGGTGTTGGCAATTCTGGACAGGCTGAAAATAGATAAGTCCCCGGGACCTGATGGGATTTATCCTAGGATTCTATGGGAGGCCAGGGAAGAGATTGCTGGACCTTTGGCTTTGATTTTTACGTCATCATTGGCTACAGGAATAGTGCCAGAGGACTGGAGGACAGCAAATGTGGTCCCTTTGTTCAAAAAGGGGAGCAGAGACAACCCCGGCAACTATAGACCGGTGAGCCTCACGTCTGTAGTGGGTAAAGTCTTGGAGGGGATTATAAGGGACAAGATTTATAATCATCTAGATAGGAATAATATGATCAGGGATAGTCAGCATGGCTTTGTGAAGGGTAGGTCATGCCTCACAAACCTTATTGAGTTCTTTGAGAGGGTGACTGAACAGGTAGACGAGGGTAGAGCAGTTGATGTGGTGTATATGGATTTCAGCAAAGCGTTTGATAAGGTTCCCCACGGTAGGCTATTGCAAAAAATACGGAGGCTGGGGATTGAGGGTGATTTAGAGATGTGGATCAGAAATTGGCTAGCTGAAAGAAGACAGAGGGTGGTGGTTGATGGGAAATGTTCAGAATGGAGTACAGTCACAAGTGGAGTACCACAAGGATCTGTTCTGGGGCCGTTGCTGTTTGTCATTTTTATCAATGACCTAGAGGAAGGCGCAGAAGGGTGGGTGAGTAAATTTGCAGACGATACTAAAGTCGGTGGTGTTGTCGATAGTGTGGAAGGATGTATCAGGTTACAGAGGGATATAGATAAGCTGCAGAGCTGGGCTGAGAGGTGGCAAATGGAGTTTAATGTAGAGAAGTGTGAGGTGATTCACTTTGGAAGGAATAACAGGAATGCGGAATATTTGGCTAATGGTAAAGTTCTTGAAAGTGTGGATGAGCAGAGGGATCTAGGTGTCCATGTACATAGATCCCTGAAAGTTGCCACCCAGGTTGATAGGGTTGTGAAGAAGGCCTATGGAGTGTTGGCCTTTATTGGTAGAGGGATTGAGTTCCGGAGTCGGGAGGTCATGTTGCAGCTGTACAGAACTCTGGTACAGCCGCATTTGGAGTATTGGAGTATTGCGTACAGTTCTGGTCACCGCATTATAGGAAGGACGTGGAGGCTTTGGAGCGGGTGCAGAGGAGATTTACCAGGATGTTGCCTGGTATGGAGGGAAAATCTTATGAGGAAAGGCTGGCGGACTTGAGGTTGTTTTCGTTGGAGAGAAGAAGGTTAAGAGGAGACTTAATAGAGGCATACAAAATGATCAGGGGGTTGGATAGGGTGGACAGTGAGAGCCTTCTCCCGCGGATGGATATGGCTGGCACGAGGGGACATAACTTTAAACTGAGGGGTAATAGATATAGGACAGAGGTCAGAGGTAGGTTCTTTACGCAAAGAGTAGTGAGGCCGTGGAATGCCCTACCTGCTACAGTAGTGAACTCGCCAACATTGAGGGCATTTAAAAGTTTATTGGATAAACATATGGATGATAATGGCATAGTGTAGGTTAGATGGCTTTTGTTTCGGTGCAACATCGTGGGCCGAAGGGCCTGTACTGCGCTGTATTGTTCTATGTTCTATGTTCTATATAAACGGTGCCCTACAGTAAACAGTGCTTATGTAAACAGTATTCTGATGGAAACAGATTCTATATAAACGCTGCCCTACAGTAAACAGTGTTTATGTAAACGGTATACTGCTATAAACAGATTGTAAATAAACGGTGCCCTCCCGTAAACAATGTTGATGTGAACAGTATACTACCGGAAACAGATTCTATATAAACGCTGCCCTACAGTAAACAGTGTTTCTGTGAAAGGTAGACTGCTGGAAACAGATTCTATATAAATGGTTCCCTCCCGTAAACAGTGTTTATGTAAACAGTATACTGCTGGAAACAGATTCTATATGAACGGTGGTCTACACTAAACTGTGTTTATCTAAACAGTATACTGCTGGAAACAGATTCTATATAAACGGTGATCTACAGTAAACAGTGTTAATGTAAACAGTATACTGCTGGAAAGAGATTCTTTCTAACCGGTGCCCTACAGTAAACAGTGCTTATGTAAACAGTGTACTGCTGGAAACAGATTAATTCTAAACTGTGCCCTGCAGTAAACAGTGTTTATATCAATAGTATACTGCTGGAAACAGTTTCTATATAAACGTTGCCCTACAGTAAACAGTGCTTATGTAAACAGTATACTGCTGGAAACAGATTCTATATAAACGGTGCCCTACGGTAAACAATGTTTATGTAAACGGTATACTGCTGTAAACAGATTCTATATAAACGGTGCCCTCCCGTAAACAATGTTTATGTGAACAGTATACTACCCGAAACTGATTCTATATAAACGGTGCCCTACAGTAAACAGTGTTTCTGTGAACGGTAGAATGCAGTAAACAGATTCTATATAAACGGTGCCCTGCCGTAAACAGTGTTTATGTAAACAGTATACTGCGGTAAAACAGCTTCTCTATAAATGGTGCTCTACAGTAAACAGTGTTAATGTAAACAGTATACTGCGGTAAAACAGATTCTGTATAATTGGTGTTCTACAGTAAACAGTGTTTATGTAAACGGTATACTGCTGGAAATAGATTCTATATAAACGGTGCCCTACAGTTAACAGTGTTTATGTAAATGGAATACTGCTGTAAACAGATTATATATGAACGGTGATCTACAGTAAACAGTGTTTATGTAAACAGTATACTGCGGTAAAACAGATTCTATATAAATGGTGCTCTACAGTAAACAGTGATTATGTAAACAGTATACTGCTGGAAACTGATTCTATATAAACGCTGCCCTACAATAAACAGTGTTTCTGTCAACAGTATACTGCTGGAAACAGATTCTATATAAACTGTGCTCTACAGTAAACAGTGTTTATGTAAACAGTATACTGCTGGAAACAAATTCTATCTGAACGGTGCTCTACAGTAAACAGTGTTTATTTAAACAGTATACTGCTGGAAACAGATTCTATATAAACGGTGCTCTACAGTAAACAGTGCTTATGTAAACAGTGTACTGCTGGAAACAGATTCTTTCTAAACTGTGACCTGCAGTAAACAATGTTTATATCAACAGCATACTGCTGGGAACAGTTTCTATATAAACGGTGCCCTACAGTAAACAGTGCTTATGTAAACAGTATTCTGATGGAAACAGATTCTATATAAACGCTGCCCTACAGTAAACAGTGTTTATGTAAACGGTATACTGCTGTAAACAGATTGTACATAAACGGTGCCCTCCCGTAAACAATGTTTATGTGAACAGTATACTACCGGAAACAGATTCTATATAAACGCTGCCCTACAGTAAACAGTGTTTCTGTGAAAGGTAGACTGCTGGAAACAGATTCTATATAAATGGTTCCCTCCCGTAAACAGTGTTTATGTAAACAGTATACTGCTGTAAACCGATTCTATATAAACGGTGCTCTACAGTAAACAGTGTTCATTTTAACAGTATACTGCTGGAAACAGATTATATATGAATGGTGCTCTACAGTAATCAGTGTTTATGTAAACAGTATACTGCGGTAAAACAGATTCTTTTTAAATGGTGCTCTACAGTAAACAGTGTTTATGTAAACTGTATACTGCTGGAAACAGATTCTCTATGAACGGTGCTCTACAGTAAACAGTGTTTGTGTAAACAGTATACTGCGGTCAAACAGATTCTATATAAACGGTGTTCTACAGTAAACAGTGTTTATGTAAACGGTATACTGCTGGAAGCAGATCCTATATAAACGGTGCCCTACAGTAAACAGTGTTTATGTAAATGGAATACTGCTGTAAACAGATTATATATGAACGGTGCTCTACAGTAAACAGTGTTTATGTAAACAGTATACTGCGGTAAAACAGATTCTATATAAATGTTGCTCTACAGTAAACAGTGATTATGTAAACAGTGTACTGCTGGAAACTGATTCTATATAAACGCTGCCCTACAATAAACAGTGTTTCTGTCAACAGTATACTGCTGGAAACAGATTCTATATAAACTGTGCTCTACAGTAAACAGTGATTATGTAAACAATATACTGCTGGAAACAGATTCTATATGAACAGTGCTCTACAGTAAACAGTGCTTATGTAAACAGTGTACTGCTGGAAACAGATTCTTTCTAAACTGTGACCTGCAGTAAACAATGTTTATATCAACAGCATTCTGCTGGGAACAGTTTCTAAGTATACGAAACAAGGTAGGGGAACTGGCAGCGTGGGTTGGTACCTGGGACTTCGATGTTGTGGCCATTTCGGAGACATGGATAGAGCAGGGACAGGAATGGATGTTGCAGGTTCCGGGGTTTAGGTGTTTTAGTAAGCTCAGAGAAGGAGGCAAAAGAGGGGGAGGTGTGGCGCTGCTAGTCAAGAGCAGTATTACGGTGGCGGAGAGGATGCTAAATGGGGACTCTTCCGAGGTAGTATTGGCTGAAGTTAGAAACAGGAAAGGAGAGGTCACCCTGTTGGGAGTTTTTTATAGGCCTCCTAATAGTTCTAGGGATGTAGAGGAAAGGATGGCGAAGATGAATCTGGATATGAGCGAAAGTAACAGGGTAGTTATTATGGGAGACTTTAACTTTCCAAATATTGACTGGAAAAGATATAGTTCGAGTACAATAGATGGGTCGTTTTTTGTACAGTGTGTGCAGGAGGGTTTCCTGAAACAATATGTTGACAGGCCAACAAGAGGCAAGGCCACGTTGGATTTGGTTTTGGGTAATGAACCAGGCCAGGTGTTGGATTTGGAGGTAGGAGAGCACTTTGGGGACAGTGACCACAATTCGGTGATGTTTACGTTAATGATGGAAAGGGATAAGTATACACCGCAGGGCAAGAGTTATAGCTGGGGGAAGGGCAATTATGATGCCATTAGACGTGACTTGGGGGGATAAGGTGGAGAAGTAGGCTGCAAGTGTTGGGCACACTGGATAAGTGGGGCTTGTTCAAGGATCAGCTACTGCGTGTTCTTGATAATTATGTACCGGTCAGACAGGGAGGAAGGCGTCGAGCGAGGGAACCGTGGTTTACCAAGGAAGTGGAATCTCTTGTTAAGAGGAAGAAGAAGGCCTATGTGAAGATGAAGTGTGAAGTTTCGGTTGGGGCGATGGATAGTTACAAGGTAGCGAGGAAGGATCTAAAGAGAGAGCTAAGATGAGCATGGAGGGGACATGAGAAGTATTTGGCAGGAAGGATCAAGGAAAACCCAAAAGCTTTCTATAGGTATGTCAGGAATAAGCGAATGACTAGGGAAAGAGTAGGACCAGTCAAGGACAGGGATGGGAAATTGTGTGTGGAGTCTGAAGAGATCGGCGAGATACTAAATGAATATTTTTCGTCAGTATTCACTCAGGAAAAAGATAATGTTGTGGAGGAGAATGCTGAGCCCCAGGCTAATAGAATAGATGGCATTGAGGTACGTAGGGAAGAGGTGTTGGCAATTCTGGACAGGCTGAAAATAGATAAGTCCCCGGGACCTGATGGGATTTATCCTAGGATTCTATGGGAGGCCAGGGAAGAGATTGCTGGACCTTTGGCTTTGATTTTTACGTCATCATTGGCTACAGGAATAGTGCCAGAGGACTGGAGGACAGCAAATGTGGTCCCTTTGTTCAAAAAGGGGAGCAGAGACAACCCCGGCAACTATAGACCGGTGAGCCTCACGTCTGTAGTGGGTAAAGTCTTGGAGGGGATTATAAGGGACAAGATTTATAATCATCTAGATAGGAATAATATGATCAGGGATAGTCAGCATGGCTTTGTGAAGGGTAGGTCATGCCTCACAAACCTTATTGAGTTCTTTGAGAGGGTGACTGAACAGGTAGACGAGGGTAGAGCAGTTGATGTGGTGTATATGGATTTCAGCAAAGCGTTTGATAAGGTTCCCCACGGTAGGCTATTGCAAAAAATACGGAGGCTGGGGATTGAGGGTGATTTAGAGATGTGGATCAGAAATTGGCTAGCTGAAAGAAGACAGAGGGTGGTGGTTGATGGGAAATGTTCAGAATGGAGTACAGTCACAAGTGGAGTACCACAAGGATCTGTTCTGGGGCCGTTGCTGTTTGTCATTTTTATCAATGACCTAGAGGAAGGCGCAGAAGGGTGGGTGAGTAAATTTGCAGACGATACTAAAGTCGGTGGTGTTGTCGATAGTGTGGAAGGATGTATCAGGTTACAGAGGGATATAGATAAGCTGCAGAGCTGGGCTGAGAGGTGGCAAATGGAGTTTAATGTAGAGAAGTGTGAGGTGATTCACTTTGGAAGGAATAACAGGAATGCGGAATATTTGGCTAATGGTAAAGTTCTTGAAAGTGTGGATGAGCAGAGGGATCTAGGTGTCCATGTACATAGATCCCTGAAAGTTGCCACCCAGGTTGATAGGGTTGTGAAGAAGGCCTATGGAGTGTTGGCCTTTATTGGTAGAGGGATTGAGTTCCGGAGTCGGGAGGTCATGTTGCAGCTGTACAGAACTCTGGTACAGCCGCATTTGGAGTATTGGAGTATTGCGTACAGTTCTGGTCACCGCATTATAGGAAGGACGTGGAGGCTTTGGAGCGGGTGCAGAGGAGATTTACCAGGATGTTGCCTGGTATGGAGGGAAAATCTTATGAGGAAAGGCTGGCGGACTTGAGGTTGTTTTCGTTGGAGAGAAGAAGGTTAAGAGGAGACTTAATAGAGGCATACAAAATGATCAGGGGGTTGGATAGGGTGGACAGTGAGAGCCTTCTCCCGCGGATGGATATGGCTGGCACGAGGGGACATAACTTTAAACTGAGGGGTAATAGATATAGGACAGAGGTCAGAGGTAGGTTCTTTACGCAAAGAGTAGTGAGGCCGTGGAATGCCCTACCTGCTACAGTAGTGAACTCGCCAACATTGAGGGCATTTAAAAGTTTATTGGATAAACATATGGATGATAATGGCATAGTGTAGGTTAGATGGCTTTTGTTTCGGTGCAACATCGTGGGCCGAAGGGCCTGTACTGCGCTGTATTGTTCTATGTTCTATGTTCTATATAAACGGTGCCCTACAGTAAACAGTGCTTATGTAAACAGTATTCTGATGGAAACAGATTCTATATAAACGCTGCCCTACAGTAAACAGTGTTTATGTAAACGGTATACTGCTATAAACAGATTGTAAATAAACGGTGCCCTCCCGTAAACAATGTTTATGTGAACAGTATACTACCGGAAACAGATTCTATATAAACGCTGCCCTACAGTAAACAGTGTTTCTGTGAAAGGTAGACTGCTGGAAACAGATTCTATATAAATGGTTCCCTCCCGTAAACAGTGTTTATGTAAACAGTATACTGCTGGAAACAGATTCTATATGAACGGTGGTCTACACTAAACTGTGTTTATCTAAACAGTATACTGCTGGAAACAGATTCTATATAAACGGTGATCTACAGTAAACAGTGTTAATGTAAACAGTATACTGCTGGAAAGAGATTGTTTCTAACCGGTGCCCTACAGTAAACAGTGCTTATGTAAACAGTGTACTGCTGGAAACAGATTAATTCTAAACTGTGCCCTGCAGTAAACAGTGTTTATATCAACAGTATACTGCTGGAAACAGTTTCTATATACACGTTGCCCTACAGTAAACAGTGCTTATGTAAACAGTATACTGCTGGAAACAGATTCTATATAAACGGTGCCCTACGGTAAACAATGTTTATGTAAACGGTATACTGCTGTAAACAGATTCTATATAAACGGTGCCCTCCCGTAAACAATGTTTATGTGAACAGTATACTACCCGAAACTGATTCTATATAAACGGTGCCCTACAGTAAACAGTGTTTCTGTGAACGGTAGAATGCAGTAAACAGATTCTATATAAACGGTGCCCTGCCGTAAACAGTGTTTATGTAAACAGTATACTGCGGTAAAACAGCTTCTCTATAAATGGTGCTCTACAGTAAACAGTGTTAATGTAAACAGTATACTGCGGTAAAACAGATTCTGTATAAATGGTGTTCTACAGTAAACAGTGTTTATGTAAACGGTATACTGCTGGAAATAGATTCTATATAAACGGTGCCCTACAGTTAACAGTGTTTATGTAAATGGAATACTGCTGTAAACAGATTATATATGAACGGTGCTCTACAGTAAACAGTGTTTATGTAAACAGTATACTGCGGTAAAACAGATTCTTTATAAATGGTGCTCTACAGTAAACAGTGATTATGTAAACAGTATACTGCTGGAAACTGATTCTATATAAACGCTGCCCTACAATAAACAGTGTTTCTGTCAACAGTATACTGCTGGAAACAGATTCTATATAAACTGTGCTCTACAGTAAACAGTGTTTATGTAAACAGTATACTGCTGGAAACAAATTCTATCTGAACGGTGCTCTACAGTAAACAGTGTTTATTTAAACAGTGTACTGCTGGAAACAGATTCTATATAAACGGTGCTCTACAGTAAACAGTGCTTATGTAAACAGTGTACTGCTGGAAACAGATTCTTTCTAAACTGTGACCTGCAGTAAACAATGTTTATATCAACAGCATACTGCTGGGAACAGTTTCTATATAAACGGTGCCCTACAGTAAACAGTGCTTATGTAAACGGTATACTGCTGTAAACAGATTCTATATAAACGGTGCCCTCCCGTATACAGTGTTTAAGTAAACAGCATACTGCTGGAAACAGATTCGATATAAACAGTGCCCTACAGTAAACAGTGTTTATGTAAACAGTATAATGCTGGAAGCAGATTCTATATAAACGGTGTTCTACAGTAATCATTGTTTATGTAAACAGTAGTCTGCTGTAAACAGATTCTATATAAACGGTGCTCTACAGTGTACAGTGTTCATGGAAACGGTATACTGCTGGAAACAGATTCTACATAAACGGTGCCCTACAGTAAACAGTGTTTATGTAAACAGTATACTGCTGGAAACAGATTCTTTCTAAACGGTTCCCTACAGCAAACAGTGTTTATGTAAACGGTATACTGTTGGATCAGATTCTATATATACGGTGCTATACAGTAAACACTGTTTATGTAAACGGTATACTGCTGGAAACAGGTTCTAAATAAACGGTGCCCTACAGGAAACAGTGTTTATGTAAACAGTATACTGCTGAAAACAGATTCTATATAAACTGTGCCCTACAGTAAACAGTGTTTATGTAAACGGTATACTACTGCTGGAAACAGATTCTATATAAACGGTGCCCTCCCGTTTACAGTGTTTAAGTAAACAGTATACTGCTGGAAACAGATTCGATATAAACGGTGCCCTACAGTAAACAGTGTTTATGTAAACAGTATACTGCTGGAAACAGATTCTATATAAACGGTGCCCTAAAGTAAACAGTGTTTATGTAAACAGTATACTGCTGGAAACAGATTATTTCTAAACGGTGCGCTACAGGAAACAGTGTTTATGTAAACAGTATGCTGCTGGAAACAGATTCTATATAAACGGTGCTCTGCAGTGAACATTGTTTATGTAAACAGTATAGTTCTGGAGGAAGTTTCTATATTAACGGTGCTGTACAGTAAACAGGGTTTATGTAAACAGTATACTGCTGGAAACAGATTCTATCTCAACGGTTCCCTAAATAAAACACTGTTTATGTAAATGGTATACTGCTGCAAACGCATTCTATATCAACGGTGCCCTACAGTAAACAGTGTTTATGTAATCAGTATACTGCTGGAAACAGATTCTTTCTAAACGGTGCCATACAGTAAACAGTGTTTATGTAAACGGCGTACTGCAGGAAACAGATTATATATAAACGGTGCCCTCCCGTATATAGTGTTTATGTAAATAGTATTCTCTGGAAACAGATTCGATATAAACGGTGCCCTACAGTAAACAGTGTTTATGTAAACAGTATCCTGCTGGAAACAGATTTTATATCAACGGTGCCCTACAGTAAACAGTGTTTCTGTAAACAGTATACTGCTGTAAACAGATTCTATATAAACTTTGCCCTCCCGTAAACAGTGTTTATGTAAACATTACACTGCTGGACACAGATTCAAATATGGTGCTCTACAGTAAACAGTGTTTATGTAAACAGTATACTGCTGGAAACAGATTCTATATAAACGGTGCTCTACAGTAAACAGTGTTTATGAAAACAGTATACTGCTGAAACGAGATTCAATATAAATGGTTCCGTACTGTAAACAGTCTTTATGTAAACAGTATACTGTTGGAAGCAGATTCTATATAAATGGTGCTCTAAAGTAAACAGCGTTTATGTAAACAGTATACTGCTTGAAAGAGATTCAACATAAATGGTGCCCTACAGCAAACAGTGTTTATGTAAACAGTACACTGCTGGAAACAGATTCTATATAAACGGTGCTCTGCAGTAAACATTGTTTATGTAAACAGTATAGTGCTGGAAGAAGATTCTATATTAGCGGTGCTGTACAGTAAACAGTGTTTATGTAAACAGTAAACTGCTGGAAACAGATTCTATCTCAACGGTGCCCTAAAGAATACACTGTTTATGTAAACGGTATACTGCTGGAAACAGATTCTATATAAACGGTGCCCTGCAGTAAACAGTGTTTATGTAAACGGTATACTGCTGCAAACACATTCTATATAAACGGTGCCCTACAGTAAACAGTGTTTATGTAAACAGTATACTGCTGCAAACACATTCTATATAAACGGTGCCCTACAGTAAACAGTGTTTATGTAAACAGTATACTGCTGCAAACACATTCTATATAAACGGTGCACTACAGTAAACAGTGTTACGTAAACAGTATACTGCTGGAAACAGATTCTTTCTAAATGGTGCCCTACAGTAAACAGTGTTTATGTAAACAGCGTACTGCTGGAAACAGATTATATATAAACCGTGCCCTCCCGTAAACAGTGTTTCTGTAAACAGTATACTGCAGTACACAGATTCGATATAAACGGTGCCCTACAGTAAACAGTGTTTATGTAATCAATATACTGCTGGAAGCAGATTCTATATAAACGGTGTTCTACAGTAAACAATGTATATGTAAACAGCATACTGCTGGAAACAGATTCTATATAAACGGTGCTCTACAGTAAACCGTGTTTAGGGAAACAGTATACTGCTGGAAACAGATTATTTCTAAACGGTGCCCTACAGTACACAGTGTTTATGTAAACAGTGTACTGCTGGAAACAGATTCTATATATATGGTGCTCTACAGTAAACAGTGTTTATATAAACAGTATATTTGTGGAAACAGATTCTATATAAACGGTGCCCTACAGTCAACAGTCTTTATGTAAACATTATACTGCTGGAATCAGATATTATAGAAACGGTGTTCTACTGTAAAAATTGTTTATGTAAACAGTATACTGCTGAAAACAGATTCTATATAAACGGTGCCCTACAGTAAACAGTGTTTATCTAAACAGTATACTGCTGGAAACAGATTCTATATAAACGGTGCTCTACAGTAAACAGTGTTTATGTAAACAGTACACTGCTGGAATCACATTCTATATAAACGGTGCTCTGCAGTAAACATTGTTTATGTAAACAGTATAGTGCTGGAAGAAGATTCTATATTAGCGGTGCTGTACAGTAAACAGGGTTTATGTAAACAGTATACTGCTGGAAACAGATTCTATCTCAACGGTGCCCTAAATAAAACACTGTTTATGTAAACGGTATACTGCTGGAAACAGATTCTATATAAACGGTGCCCTACAGTAAACCGTGTTTATGTAAACGGTATACTGCTGCAAACACATTCTATATAAACGGTGCCCTACAGTAAACAGTGTTTATGTAAACGGTATACTGCTGCAAACACATTCTATATAAACGGTGCCCTACAGTAAACAGTGTTTACGTAAACAGTATACTGCTGGAAACAGATTCTTTCTAAACGGTGCCCTACAGTAAACAGTGTTTATGTAAACAGCATACTGCTGGAAACAGATTATATATAAACGGTGCCCTCCCGTAAACAGTGTTTCTGTAAACAGTATACTGCAGTACACAGATTCGATATAAACGGTGCCCTACAGTAAACAGTGTTTATGTAATCAGTATACTGCTTGAAGCAGATTCTATATATACGGTGTTCTACAGTAAACAATGTTTATGTAACAGCATACTTCTGGACACAGATTCTATATAAACGGTGCACTACAGTAAACAGTGTTTATGTAAACAGTATACTGCTGGAAACAGATTCTTTCTAAACGGTGCCCTACAGTAAACTGTGTTTATGTAAACAGTGTACTGCTGGAAACAGATTCAATATATTCGGTGCTCTACAGTAAACAGTGTTTATATAAACAGTATATTGGTGGAAACAGATTCTATATAAACGGTGCCCTACAGTAAACAGTCTTTATGTAAACAGTGTACTGCTGGAAGCAGATATTATATAAACGGTGTTCTACAGTAAACAGTGTTTATGTGAACAGTATACTGCTGAAAACAGATTCGATATAAACGGTGCCCTACAGTAAACAGTGTTTATCTAAACAGATTACTGCTGGAATCACATTCTATATAAACGGTGCTCTGCAGTAAACATTGTTTATGTAAACAGTATAGTGCTGGAAGAAGATTCTATATTAGCGGTGCTGTACAGTAAACAGGGTTTATGTAAACAGTATACTGCTGGAAACAGATTCTATCTCAACGGTGCCCTAAAGAAAACACTGTTTATGTAAGCGGTATACTGCTGGAAACAGATTCTATATAAACGGTGCCCTATAGTAAACAGTGTTTATGTAAACGGTATACTGCTGCAAACACATTCTATATAAACGGTGCCCTACAGTAAACAGTGTTTATGTAAACAGCATACTGCTGTAAACACATTCTATATAAACGGTGCTCTACAGTAAACAGTGTTTATGTAAACAGTATACTGCTGCAAACACATTCTATATAAACGGTGCCCTACAGTAAACAGTGTTTACGTAAACAGTATACTGCTGGAAACAGATTCTTTCTAAACGGTGCCCTACAGTAAACAGTGTTTATGTAAACAGCGTACTGCTGGAAACAGAATATATATAAACGGTGCCCTCCCGTAAACATTGTTTCTGTAAACAGTATACTGCAGTACACAGATTCGATATAAACGGTGCCCTACAGTAAACAGTGTATATGTAATCAGTATACTGCTGGAAGCAGATTCTATATAAACGGTGTTCTACAGTAAACAATGTTTACGTAACATCATATTGCTGGAAACAGATTCTATATAAACGGTGCTCTACAGTAAACAGTGTTTAGGTAAACAGCACACTGCTGGAAACAGATTCTTTCTAAACGGTGCCCTACAGTACACAGTGTTTATGTAAACACTGTACTGCTGGAAACAGATTCTATATATACGGTGCTCTACAGTAAACAGTGTTTATATAAACAGTATATTGGTGGAAACAGATTCTATATAAACGGTGCCCTACAGTAAACAGTCTTTATGTAAACAGTGTACTGCTGGAAGCAGATATTATATAAACGGTGTTCTACAGTAAACAGTGTTTATGTAAACAGTATACTGCTGAAAACAGATTCTATATAAACGGTGCCCTACAGTAAACAGTGTTTATGTAAACAGTATACTGTTGGAAACAGATTCTATATACACGGTGCTCTACAGTAAACAGTGTTTATGTAAACAGTATACTGCTGGAATCACATTCTATATAAACGGTGCTCTACAGTAAACAGTATTTATGTAAACGGTATACTGCAGGAAGCAGATTCTATATAAACGGTGTTCTACAGTAAACAGTGTTTATGTAAACAGTATACTGCTGGAAACAGATTCTATATAAACGGTGCTCGACAGTAAACAGTGTTTATGTAAACAGTATACTGCTGGAAACAGATTCTTTCTAAACGGTGCCCTACAGTAAACAGTGTTTATGTAAACAGTGTACTGCTGGAAACAGATTCTATATAAACGGTGCTCTACAGTAAACAGTGTTTATATAAGCAGTATACTACTGGAAACAGATTCTTTGTAAACGGTGCCCTGCAGTAAACAGCGTTTATGGAAACAGTATACTGCTGGAATCTGATTCTATATAAACGGTGCTCTACAGTAAACAGTGTTTATGTAAACGGTATACTGCTGGAAACAGATTCTATATAAACGGTGCCCTACAGTAAACAGTGTTTATGTAAACAGTATACTGCTGGACACAGATTCTATATAAACGGTGCACTACAGTAAACAGTGTTTATGTAAACAGTATACTGCTGGAATCAGATTCATTCTAAACGGTGCCCTAGAGTAAACAGTGTTTATGTAAACAGTATACTGCTGGAAACAGTTTCTATATAAACGATGCTCTACAGTAAACAGTGTTCATTTTAACAGTATACTGCTGGAAACAGATTCTATATAAACGGTGCTCTACAGTAAACAGTGTTTATGTAAACAATATACTGCGGTATAACAGATTCTAAATAAATTGTGCTCTATAGTAAACAGTGTTTATGTAAACAGTATACTGCTGGAAACAGATTCTATATGAACGGTGCACCACAGTAAACAGTGTTTATGTAAACAGGATACTGCTGGAAACAGATTCTATATAAACGGTGCCCTACAGTAAACAGTGTTTATGTAAACAGGATACTTCTGGAAACAGATTCTATATAAACGGTGTTCTACAGTAAACAGTGTTTATGTAAACGGTATACTGCGGTAAAACAGATTCTATATAAACAGTGCCCTATAGTAAACAGTGTTTATGTAAACGGTATACTGCTGTAAACAGATTCTAGAAACGGTGCCCTCCCGTAAACAGTGTTTATGTAAACAGTATACTGCTGCAAACAGATTCTATATAAACGGTGCTCTGCAGTAAAAAGTGTTTATGTAAAGTATACTGCTGTAAACAGATTATATATAAACGGTGCTCTACAGTAAACAGTGTTCATGTTAACAGTATACTGCTGGAAACAGATTATATATGAACGTTGCTGTACAGTAAACAGTGTGTATGTAAACAGTATACTGCGGTAAAACAGATTCTACATAAATGGTGCTCTACAGTAAACATTGTTTATGTAAACAGTATACTGCTGGAAACATATTCTACATAAACGGTGTTCTACAGTAAACAGTGTTTATGTAAACGGTATACTGCTGTAAACAGATTCTATATAAAGGTGCCCTCCCGTAAACAATGTTTCTGTGAACAGTATACTGCTGGAAACAGAGTCTATATAAACGGTGCCCTACAGTAAACAGTGTTTCTGTGAACGGTTTACTGCTGTAAACAGATTCTATATAAACGGTGCCCTCCCGGAAACAGTGTTTATGTAAACAGTATACTTCTGGAAACAGATTCTATATAAACGGTGCTCTGCAGTAAACAGTGTTTATGTAAACAGTATACTGCTGTAAACAGATTCTATATAAACTGTGCTCTACAGTAAACAGTGTTTATGTTAACAGTATACTGCTGGAAACAGATTTAATATGAACGGTGCTCTACAGTCAACAGTGTTTATGTAAACAGTGTACTGCGGTAAAACAGATTCTATATAAATGGAGCTCTTCAGTAAACAGTGTTTATGTAAACAGTATACTGCTGGAAACAGATTCTATATAAAAGGTGCTCTACAGTAAACAGTGCTTATGTAAACAGTGTACTGCTGGAAACAGATTCTTTCTAAACGGTGCCCTACAGTAAACAGTGTTTATGTAAACAGTATACTGCTTGAAACAGATTCTATATAAACGGTGCCCTACAGTAAACAGTGTTAATGTAAACGGTTTACTGCTGTAAACAGATTCTATATAAACGGTGCCCTCCCGTAAACAATGTATATGTGAACAGTATACTACCGGAAACAGATTCTATATAAACGGTGCCCTAAAGTAAACTGTGTTTCTGTGAACGGTAGACTGCTGTAAACAGATTCTATATAAACGGTGCCCTCCTGTAAACAATGTTTATGTGAACAGTATACTGCTGGAAACAGAGTCTATATAAACGGTGCCCTACAGTAAACAGTGTTTCTGTGAACAGTATACTGCTGAAAACAGATTCTATATAAACGGTGCTCTACAGTAAACAGTGTTTATGTAAACGGTATACTGCTGGAAACAGATTCTACATAAACGGTGCCCTACAGTAAACAGTGTTTATGTAAACGTTATACTGCTGGAAAAAGATGATATATAAACGGTGCTGTACAGCAAACAGTGTTTATGTAAACGGTATACTGCTGGAAACAGATTACATATAAACTGTGCTGTACAGCAAACAGTGTTTATGTAAACAGTATACTGCTGGAAACAGATTCTATATCAACGGTGCTCTGCAGTAAACATTGTTTAAGTAAACAGTATGCTGCTGAAAACAGATTCTATATAAACGATACTGTGGTGGGGTGGAGGGTGTGAGACTGGGGTGTGGGGGTGGAGGGTGTGATACTGGGGTGTGGGGGTGGAGGGTTTGGTACTGGGGTATGGGGGTGAAGGGTGTGATACTGGGGTGTGGGTGTGGAGAGTGTGATACTGGGGTGTGTGGGTGGAGGGTGTGATACTGGAGTGTGGGGGTGGGGGGGGGTTGGTACTGGGGTGGGGGTGAGGGTGTGGTACTGGGATGTGGGGGTGGAGGGTCTGATACTGGGGTGTGCCGGTGGAGGGCATGATACTTGTGTATGGGGTGGAAGGTGTGATACTGGGGTGTGGGGTTCGAGGGTGTGAAACTGGGGTGTGGGGGTGGAGGGTGTGATACTGGGATGTGGGGGTGGATGGTGTGATACTTGGATGTGGGGGTGGAGGGTGTGATACTGGGGTGTGGAGGTGAGGGTGTGATACTGGGATGTGGGGGTGGAGGGTGATACTGGGGTGTGGGGGTGATACTGGGGTGTGGGGGTGGAGGGTGTGATACTGGTGTTTGCGGGTGGATGGTGTGATTCTGGAGTGTGGGGGTTCAGGGTTTGATACTGATGTGGGGGTGGAGGGGGTGATACTGGGGTGTGGGGGTGGAGGGCGTGATACTGGGGTGTGCGGTTGGAGGGTGTGATTCTGGGGTGTGGATGTGAAGGGTGTGATACTAGGGTGTGGGGGTGGAGGGTGTGATAATGGGGTGAGGGTGGAGGGCGTGATACTGGGGTGGGGGTGGAGGGGTGATTCTGGGTTGTGCCGGTGGAGGGTGTGTTACTGGGTTGTGGTGGTGGAGGGTGTGATACTGGGGTGTGGGGGTAGTGTGATACTGGTGTGTGGGGGTGGAAGGTGTGATATGGGGTGTCAGGGTGGAGGGTGTGATACTGGGGTGCGGTGGAGGGTGTGATACTGGGGTGTGGGGGTGGATGTTGTGATACTGGGGTGTGGGGTTGGAGGATGTGATACTGGGGTGTGGGTGTGGAGGGTGTGATACTGGGGTGGGGGTGGAGGGCGTGATACTGGGGTGGGGGTGGAGGGTGTGATTCAGGGTTATGCCGGTGGACGGTGTGTTACTGGGGTGTGGGTGTGAGTGTGATACTGGTGTGTGGGAGTAGAGGTTGTGATAATGGGGTGTGGGGGTGGATGGTGTGATACTTGGGTGTGGGGTTGGAGGATGTGATACTGGGGTATGGGGTGGAGGGTGTGATACTGGAGTGTGGGGTTGGGGGTGGGGTGATTCTGGGGTGGGGGTGAGGGGGTGATACTGGGATGTGGCGGTGGAGGGTGTGATACTGGGGTGTGCCGGTGGAGGGTGATACTGGGGTATGGGGGTGGAGGTTGTGATACTGGGGTGTGGGGGTGGTGGGTGTGATACTGGGGTGTGGGGGTGGGGGGTGTGATATTGGGGTCGGCGTGAGGGTGTGATACTTGGGTTTGGAGGTGGAGCGTGTGCTACTGGGGTGTGGGGGTGGTGTGTTTGATACTGGGGTGGGGTGGGGGGTGTTATACTGGGGTGTGGGGTTCGAGGGTGTGATCCTGAGGTGTGGGGGTGGAGGTTGTGACACTGGGGTGTGGGGGTGGAGGGTGTGATACTGGGGTGTGGGTGTGGAGGGTGTGATGCTGGGGTGTGGGGGTGGAGGTTGTGATACTGGGGTGTGGGGGTGGAGGGTGTGATACTGGGGTGTGGGGGTGGAGGGTGTGATACTGGGGTATGGGGGTGGAGGTTGTGACACATGGGTGTGGGGGTGGAGGGTGTGATACTGGGGTGTGGGTGTGGAGGGTGTGATACTGGGATGTGGGGGTGGAGGGTGTGATACTGGGGTGTGCGTGTGGAGGGTGCGATACTGGGGTGTGGGGGTGGAGGGTGTGATACTGGGGTGAGGTGGTGGAGATTGTGATACTGGGGTGTGAAGGTGGAGGGTGAGATACTGGTGTGTGGGGGTGTAGGATGTAATAATGGGGTGTGTGGGAGGAGGATGTGATACTGGGGTGTGAAGGTGGAGGGTGAGATACTGGTGTGTGGGGGTGTAGGATGTAATAATGGGGTGTGTGGGAGGAGGATGTGATACTGGGGTGGGGGTGGAGGGTGCGATTCTGGGTTGTGCCGGTGGAGGGTGTGTTACTGGGGTTTGGGTGTGAGTATGTGATACTGGGGTGTGGGAGTGGTGTGATACTGGTGTGTGGGGGTAGAGGTTGTGATAATGGGGTGTGGGGGTGGATGGTGTGATACTGGGGTGTGGGTGTGGAGGGTGTGATGCTGGGGTGTGGGGGTGGAGGTTGTGATACTGGGGTGTGGGGGTGGAGGGTGTGATACTGGGGTGTGGGGGTGGAGGGTGTTATACTGGGGTATGGGTGTGGAGGTTGTGACACAAGGGTGTGGGGGTGGAGGGTGTGATACTGGGGTGTGGGTGTGGAGGGTGTGATACTGGGATGTGGGGGTGGAGGGTGTGATACTGGGGTGTGCGTGTGGAGGGTGCGATACTGGGGTGTGGGGGTGGAGGGTGTGATACTGGGGTGAGGTGGTGGAGATTGTGATACTGGGGTGTGAAGGTGGAGGGTGAGATACTGGTGTGTGGGGGTGTAGGATGTAATAATGGGGTGTGTGGGAGGAGGATGTGATACTGGGGTGTGAAGGTGGAGGGTGAGATACTGGTGTGTGGGGGTGTAGGATGTAATAATGGGGTGTGTGGGAGGAGGATGTGATACTGGGGTGGGGGTGGAGGGTGCGATTCTGGGTTGTGCCGGTGGAGGGTGTGTTACTGGGGTTTGGGTGTGAGTATGTGATACTGGGGTGTGGGAGTGGTGTGATACTGGTGTGTGGGGGTAGAGGTTGTGATAATGGGGTGTGGGGGTGGATGGTGTGATACCTGGGTGTGGGGTTGGAGGATGTGATACTGGGGTGTGGGGTGGAGGGTGTGATACTGGGGTGTGGGGGTGGAGCGGGTGATACTGGGGTGTGGGGGTGGTGGGTGTGATTCTGGGGTGTGCCGGTGGAGGGTGTGTTACTGGGGTATAGGTGTGAGGATGTGATACTGGGGTGTGGGGGTGGAGGGTGTGATACTGGAGTGTGGGGTTGGGGGTGGGGTGATACTGGGGTGGGGGTGAGGGGGTGATACTGGGATGTGGCGGTGGAGGTTGTGATACTGGGGTGTGCCGGTGGAGGGTGTGATACTGGGGTATGGGGGTGGAGGGTGTGATACAGGGGTGTGGGGGTGGAGGGTGTGATACTGGGGTGCGGGGGTGGGGGGTGTGATATTGGGGTGGGCGTGAGGGTGTGATACTTGGGTTTGGAGGTGGAGCGTGTGCTACTGGGGTGTGGGGGTGGAGTGTTTGATACTGGGGTGGGGGGTGTTATACTGTGGTGTGGGGTTGCAGGGTGTGATCCTGAGGTGTGGGGGTGGAGGGTGAGATACCGGGGTGTGGGTGTGGAGGGTGTGATGCTGGGGTATGGGGTGGAGGTTGTGACACTGGGGTGTGGGTGTGGAGGGTGTGATGCTGGGGAGTGGGGGTGGAGGTTGTGATACTGGGGTGTGGGGGTGGAGCGTGTGATACTGGGGTGTGGGGGTGGAGGGTGTGATACTGGGGTATGGGGGTGGAGGTTGTGACACTTGGGTGTGGGGGTGGAGGGTGTGATACTGGGGTGTGGGTGTGGAGGGTGTGATACTGGGATGTGGGGGTGGAGGGGGTGATACTGGGGTGTGCGTGTGGAGGGTGCGATACTGGGGTGTGGGGGTGGAGGGTGTGATACAGGGGTGAGGTGGTGGAGATTGTGATACTGGGGTGTGGAGGTGGAGGGTGAGATAATGGTGTGTGGGGGTGTAGGATGTAATAATGGGGTGTGTGGGAGGAGGATGTGATACTGGGGTGAGGGGGTGGAGGGTTTGATACTTGGGTGTGGGGGTGGAGGATGTGATACTGGGTTGTGGGGGTGGAGTGTGTGAAACTGGGGTGTGGGGGTGGAGGGTGTGATACTGGGATGTGGGGGCGGAGGGTGTGATGCTGGGGTTTGGGGGTGGGGTGTGATACTGTGGTGTGGGGGTGGAAAGTGTGATACTGGGGTTTGGGGGTGCAGGGTGTGATACTGGATGTGGGGGTGGAGGGTGTGATACTGGGGAGTTTGGGTGGAGGGTTTGATACTGGGGTGTGGGGTGGAGGGGGTGATACAGGGGTGTGGGGGTGGAGGGAGTGATACTGGTGTGTGGGGGTGGGGGTGTGATCATCGGGTGTGGGGGTGGAGGGGGTGATACTGGGGTGTGGGGGTGGAGGGTGTGATACTGGGGTTTGGGGTGGAGGGTGTGATACTGGGGTGTGGGGGTGGAGGGGTGATACTGGGGTGTGAGTGTGGAGGGTGTGATACTGCGGTGTGCGGGTGGAGGGTGAAATACTAGTGTCTGGGGGTGGAGGTTGTGATACTGGGGTGTGGGCGTGGAGGGTGTGATACTGGGGTGTGGGGTGCAGGGTGTGATACTGGGGTATGGGGGTGGAGGTGGTGACACTGGGGTGTGGGGGTGTAGGGTGTGTTACTGGGGTCTGGGGGTGGAGGGAGTGATCCTGGTGTCTGCGGGTGGAGGGTGCGATACTGGGGTGTGGGGGTGGAGGGTGTGATTCTAGTGTGGAGTTGGAGGGTTTGATTCCGATGCGAGGGTTGTGGGGGTGATACTGGGGTGTGGGGATGGAGGGTGTGATACTGGGGTGTGCGGGTGGAGGGTGTGATACTGTGGTTTGGGGTGGAGGGTGTGATACTGGGGTGTGTGGTTGGAAGGTGTGATAATGGGGTGTGGGTGTGGAGGGTGTGATTCTGGGGTGTGCCGGTGGGGGGTGATACTGGAGTGTGGGGGTGGGGGGTGATACTGGGGTGGGGGTGAGTGTGTGATACTGGGGTGTGGGGGTGGAGGGTGTGATACTGGAGTGTGGGGGCGGGGGGTGATACTGGGGTGGGGGTGAGTGTGTGATACTGGGGTGTGGGGGTGGAGGGTGTGATACTGGAGTGTGGGGGTGGGGGGTGATACTGGGGTGGGGGTGAGTGTGTGATACTGGGGTGTGGGGGTGGAGGGTGTGATACTGGGATGTGGGGGTGGAGTGTGTGATACTGGGGTGTGCCGGTGGAGGGTGTGATACTGGGGTAATGGGTGGAGGGCGTGATATTGGGGTGTGGGGGGGGGAGGATGTGATTCTGGTCGTGTGGGGGTGGGGGGGGTGATACTGGGATGAGGGGGTGGAGCGTGTGATACTGGGATGTGGGGGTGGAGGGTGTGATACTGGGGTGCGGGGGTGCGGGGGTGACACTGCGGTGTGGGTGTGAGGGTGTGATACTGGGGTGTGGGGGTGGAGGGAGTGATACTGGGGTGTGGGGGTGGAGGGTGTGATTCTAGTGTGGGGGTGGAGGGTTTGATTCCGATGCGAGGGTTGAGGGGGTGATACTGGGGTGTGGGGGTGGAGCGTGTGATACTGGGGTGTGCGGGTGGAGGGTGTGATACTGGGGTTTGGGGTGGAGGGTGTGATACTGGGGTGTGAGGTTGGAAGATGTGATACTGGGGTGTGGGTGTGGAGGGTATGATACTGGGGTGTGGGGGTGGAGGGTGTGATACTGGGGTGGGGGTGGAGGGCGTGATACTTGGGTGTGGGGGTGGAGGGTGTGATTCTGGGTTGTGCCGGTGGATGGTGTGTTACTGGGGTGTGGGTGTGTGTGTGATACTGGAGTGTGGGGGTGGTGATACTGGTGTGTGGGGGTGGAGGGTGTGATACTGGGGTGTGGGGGTGGAGGGTGTGACACTGGGGTGGGGTGGAGGGTGTGACACTGGGGTGTGGGGGTGGATGGTGTGATACTGTGGTGTGGGGTGGTGTGATACTGGGGTGTGGGGGTGGAGGTGGTGATACTGGAGTGTGGGGTGGTGGGTGTGATACTGGGGTGTGGGGGTGGAGGGGGTGATACTGGGGTGTGGGGGTGGAGGGTGTGATTCTGTGGTGTGCCGGTGGAGGGTGTGTTACTGGGGTGTAGGTGTGAGGGTGTGATACTGGGGTGTGGGGGTGGAGGGTGTGATACTGGAGTGTGGGGGTGGGGGTGATACTGGGGTGGGGGTGAGTGTGTGATACTGGGATGCGGGCTGGAGTGTGTGATACTGGGGTGTGCCGGTGGAGGGTGTGATACTGGGGTAATGGGTGGAGGGCGTGATACTGGGGTGTGGGGGGGGAGGATGTGATTCTGGTCGTGTGGGGTTGGGGGGGTGATACTGGGGTGGGGGTGAGGGTGTGATACTGGGATGTGCGGGTGGAGGGTGTGATACTGGGGTGTGGAAGTGAGGGTGTGATACTGGGATGTTGGGGTGGAGGGTGTGATACTGGAGTGCGGGGGTGAGGGGGTGACACTGCGGTGTGGGGGTGAGGGTGTGATACTGTGATGTGGGGTGGAGGGTGTGATACTGGGGTGTGGGAGTGGGGGTGTGATACAGGGGTGTGGGGTGGAGGTTGTGACACCGCGGTGTGGGGGTGGAGGGTGTGATTCTGGGGTGTGGGTGTGGAGGGTGTGATACTGGAGTGTGGGGGTGGAGGTTGTGATACTGGGGTGTGTGGTTGGAGGGTGTGATACTGGGGTGTGGGTGTGGAGGGTGTGATACTGGGGTGTGGGGGTGGAGGTTGTGATACTGGGGTGTGTGGGTGGAGGGTGTGATACTGGGGTGTGCCGTTGGAGGGTGTGTTACTGGCGTGTGGGGGTGGAGGGTGTGATACTGGGGAGTGGGGGTGGAGGGTTTGATACTGGGGTGTGGGGGTGGAGGGTGTGATACAGGGGTGTGGGTGTGGAGGGTGTGATACTGGGATGTGGGGGTGAAGGGTGTCATACTGGGGTGAGGTGGTGGAGGGCGTGAAACTGGGGTGTGCCGTTGGAGGGTGTGTTACTGGCGTGTGGGGGTGGAGGGTGTGATACTGGGGAGTGGGGGTGGAGGGTTTGATACTGGGGTGTGGGGGTGGAGGGGTGATACAGGGGTGTGGGGGTGGAGGGTGTGATACTGGGTTGTGGGGGTGGGGGGTGGTGATCCTCGGGTGTGGGGGTGGAGGGTGTGATACTGGGGTCTGGGGGTGGATGGTGTGATACTGGGTAGTTGGGGTGGAGGGTGTGATATTGGGGTGTGGGGGTGGAGGGTGTGATACTGGGGTTTGGGTTGGAGGGTGTGATACTGGGTTGTGGGGGTGGAAAGTTTGATACTGTGGTGGGGGTGGAGGGTGTGTTACTGGGGTGTGGGGTGGAGGGTGTGATACTGGGGTCTGGAGGTGAGGGTGTCATACTGGGGTGTGGGGGTGGAGGGTGTGATACTGGGGTGTGAGTGTGGAGGGTGTGATACTGGGGTGTGGGGGTGGAAAGTTTGATACTGTGGTGGGGGTGGAGGGTGTGTTACTGGGGTGTGGGGTGGAGGGTATGATACTGGGGTCTGGAGGTGAGGGTGTCATACTGGGGTGTGGGGGTGTAGGGTGTGATACTGGGGTGTGGGGGTGGAGGGTGTGATACTGGAGTTTGGTGATGGAGGGGTGATACTTGGGTGTGGGGGTGGAGGGGGTCATACTGGGGTGTGCAGTTGGAGGGTGTGAAACTGGGGTGTGGGGTGGAGGGGTGATACTGGGGTGTGGGGGTGGAGGGTGTGATACTGGGGTTTGGGGATGGAGGGGGTGATACTGGGGTGGGTGTGGAGGGTGTGATTCTGGGGTTTGGGGTTGGAGGGGTGATACTGGGGTGTGGGGGCGAGGGTGTGACACTGGTGTGGGGGTGGAGGGTGTGATACTGGGGTTGGGGGTGAAGGGGGTGATACTGCGGTTTGGTGGTGGAGGGTGTGACAATGGGGTGTGGGGGTGGAGGGTGTGATACTGGGGTGGGGGTGGAGGTTGTAATACCGGGGTTTGGGGGTGGAGGGTGTGATACTGGGGTGTGGAAGTGGAGGGTGCGATACTGGGGTGTGGGTTTGGAGGGTGTGATACTGGGATGTGGGGGTGGAGGGTGTGATACTGGGATGTGCCGGTGGAGGGTGTGATACTGGGTTGTGGGGGTGGATGGTGTGATACTGGGGTGGGCCGGTGGAGGGTGTGATACTGGGGTGTGGGGGTGGATGGTGTGATACTGTGGTGTGGGGGCGAGGGTGTGATACTGGGGTGGGGGTGGAGTGTGTCATACTGGGGTTTGTGGGTGGAGGGGGTGATACTGCGGTTTGGGCTTGGAGGGTGTGACACTGGGGTGTGGGGGTGGAGGGTGTGATACTAGGGTTTGGGGGTCGAGGGGATGATACTGGGGTGGGGGTGGAGGTTGTAATACTGGGGTTTGTGTGTGGAGGGTGTGATACTGGGGTGTGGAGGTGGAGGGTGTGATACTGGGGTGTGGTGTTGGAGGGTGTGATACTGGGATGTGGGGGTGGAGGGTGTGATACTGGGGTGTGCCGGTGGAGGATGTGATACTGTGGTGTAGTGGGGGAGTGTGTGATACTGGGGTGTGCGGGTGGAGGGTGTGATATTGGGGTGTCGGTGGAGGGTGTGATTCTGGGACGTGGGGGGCAGGGTGTGATACTGGGACGTGGGTGGCAGGGTGAGATACTGGGGTGTGGGGGTGGAGGGTCTGATACTGGCGTGGGGGTGGAGAGTGTGATACTGGGGTGTGGGGGTGGAGGGTGTGATACTGGGGTGTGGGGTTGGAGGGTGTGATACTGGGCCGTGGGGTGCAGGGTGTGGTACTGGGGTGTGGGGGTGGAGGGTGTGATACTGGGGTGTGGGGGTGGAGGGTGTAATACTGGGCAGTGGGGTGCAGGGTGTGATACTGGGGTGTGGGGGTGAGGGTGTGATACTGGGGTGTGGGGGTGGAGGATGTGATACTGGGGTGTGGGGGTGGAGGTTGTGATACTGGGGTGTGGGGGTGAGGGTGTGATACTGGGGTGTGGGGGTGGAGGATGTGATACTGGGGTGTGGGGGTGGATGGTGTGATACTGGGGTTTGGGGGTGGAGGGTGTGATACTGTGGTGTGCCGGTGGAGGATGTGATACTGGGGGAAGGAGGGCGCGGTACTGGGACGTGGGGGGCAGGGTGTGATACTGGGGTGTGGGGAGGAGAGTATGATATTGTGTGTGGGAGTGGGGGTTGTGGCTATGGGGTGCAATGCTTCCCCCAGCCAGTTGTGCCGGAGGCTCACTCCCCAGGTGCACTGTAAGTGCCTCTCCCCGCTGGCAGCCCTCCCTGTGCCAGCCTCCAGCCAGCCCCACGAGTGCATTCCTGCCAGGCGTGCCAGTTCCCTGCCAGTGCGCTCCCAGGCAGCGCTCCCAGTGCTAACCACCATCCAGCCCTGCCAATGAGCCCCCAGCCGACCCTGCCTCTGCCCCGATCTCCACACAATCCTGCCCGTGGACCCGCCACACCCACAGCCAGCCCTGCCACTGCTCCCCTCACCCCTCCCATAGCCAGCTCTGCCAGTGCTTCCCCACCCCACCCCACAGCCAGCCCTGTCAGTGCTCTCCCACAGCCAGCTCTGCCAGTGCCCCCCCCCCCCTCCCCCCGCAGCCAGCCCTGCCAGTGCTCCCCTCACCCCTCCCATCGCCAGCTCTGCCAGTGCTTCCCCACACCACCCCACAGCCAGCCCTGTCAGTGTTCTCCCACAGCCAGCTCTGCCAGTGCCCCCCCCCCCCCCCGCAGCCAGCCCTGCCAGTGCTCCCCTCACCCCTCCCACAGCCAGCCCTGCCAGTGCTTCCCCACACCACCCCACAGCCCAAGAGAAGCGAAGGAGGTGCAAAAGATTGTACAGCGTGATCAAGAGGATTGATAAGAAGGTGCCAGATCTCGTTGAAGACTTTAATTTTGTGGGTAAAGTTTACTCATGTATATCAGGAGGAGCAGGTAAAGAAGTCACAGTTTTAAGAGATACGGTAGCTAGTCAATCTTTTATGGTATTAGATGAGGAGTTATGCAGTTTGGGAAGAATATTTGCAGAGAAGGTGGTAAGATGTGGAATTCAAGGTGATAAGAGTAGTGTTCCATTACATAAGGTAAGGTTGGAAGGTCCAGTCAAGAGTGGTGAAGTGGCAGTAGAGTAATAGAGAAAATATCTTGTCCAGGAATACAGTGTATCTTTGGTCATGATATTGCTGGATCGCAGGTGGGAGTGATGCCGACTATGGTGATAAGCCAGTGGAAAATCAGACAACTGAAGCGTTGAAGGACGCATATCCTGGGGATTTTCCGTTGTAACAAGGTCGCAAAGTCACAGGTTAACAAAAGAGGATAAATCAAAGAGCGAAGATGACGTTGAAGTGCAATTATCAGAAACGATTTTTGATCAGATGGTTGAAAAAGAACAAGAACAGGTGGAGGATGAGGCGGATATTTTTAATTCAGGAAAATTGGCGGAGTTACAGCAGGAAGATATAGAAATAAACCGGACGCATCAGAAAGCATACACAGAAGAGGAATCTGCGTGTATACCAGAGTGTTACCGTAAAAGTGATGTCTTGATGAGAAAATGGAGAGCTTTACATGTGCAGGCGGATGAAAAGTGGGCAGAAGTTCGTCAAGTAGTACTGCCGGTAGGGTATAGAAAGGAGGTGCTGCGAGTTGCCCATGAGGTACCAGTGGGAGGTCACTTGGGAATAAGGAAAACTCAAGCTATAAAACAGAAACATTTTTATTGGCGTGGGCTGCATAAAGATGCAGGTAGATTTTGTCAATCATGTCACACATGCCAATTGATAGGGAAATCTCAAGCAGTGATAAAACCAAAACCCTTAATACTCATTCCAGCATTTGAGGAATCTTTCACAAGAGTTCCAATTGATTGTGTAGAACCGCTTCCTAAAATGAATAGTGGGAATCAATATATTTTGACTTTCGTGAATGTGTCTACTCGGTTTCCAGAGGCCATTCCAGTACGTAATATTACACCTAAAACGTTTGTGGAGGAGTTACTTAAATTCTTTACGTGATATGGACTACCCACAGAAAGACAATCGGACCAAAGATCAAATTTTACCTCCAGGTTATTCAAAGAAGTTATGGATAGCTTAGGAATGAAACATTTTAAATCAACTGCGTGCCATCCAGAATCGCAGGGAGCGTTAGAAAGGTACCATCGGACAGTAAAGACAATGTTTAGGGCTTCTTGTCAAGATTATCCTAAGGATTGGGATGAAGTAATTCCATTCGTACTGTTTGCAATTAGTGATGCACTAATGAGTCAATTAATTTTAGTCCTTTTGAACAAATGTTTGGTCATGAGGTAAGAGTAACACTTAAATTGATGAAGGAAAAATTGGTGAGTGAGAAATCGGAACTTACCTCTTTGGATTACGTGTCAAATTTTAGGGAACGACTAAACAGAGCATGTGAATTGGCTAGAGAACATTAAAAAGTTGCACAATATGTGATGAAATGGGTAGCGGAAAATAAATCCAAAGTTCGTAGTTTTGACTGTGGAGATAAAGTTTTGGTATTAGAACATAGAACATAGAACATAGAACAATACAGCGCAGTACAGGCCCTTCGGCCCACGATGTTGCACCGAAACAAAAGCCATCTAACCTACACTATGCCATTATCATCCATATGTTTATCCAATAAACTTTTAAATGCCCTCAATGTTGGCGAGTTCACTACTGTTGCAGGTAGGGCATTCCACGGCCTCACTACTCTTTGCGAAAAGAACCTACCTCTGACCTCTGTCCTATATCTATTACCCCTCAGTTTAAAGTTATGTCCCCTCGTGCCAGCCATATCCATCCGCGGGAGAAGGCTCTCACTGTCCACCCTATCCAACCCCCTGATCATTTTGTATGCCTCTATTAAGTCTCCTCTTAACCTTCTTCTCTCCAACGAAAACAACCTCAAGTCCGTCAGCCTTTCCTCATAAGATTTTCCCTCCATACCAGGCAACATCCTGGTAAATCTCCTCTGCACCCGCTCCAAAGCCTCCACGTCCTTCCTATAATGCGGTGACCAGAACTGTACGCAATACTCCAAATGCGGCCGGACCAGAGTTCTGTACAGCTACAACATGACCTCCCGACTCCGGAACTCAATCCCTCTACCAATAAAGGCCAACACTCCATAGGCCTTCTTCACAACCCTATCAACCTGGGTGGCAACTTTCAGGGATCTATGTACATGGACACCTAGATCCCTCTGCTCAGCCACACTTTCAAGAACTTTACCATTAGCCAAATATTCCGCATTCCTGTTATTCCTTCCAAAGTGAATCACCTCACACTTCTCTACATTAAACTCCATTTGCCACCTCTCAGCCCAGCTCTGCAGCTTATCTATATCCCTCTGTAACCTGCTACATCCTTCCACACTATCGACAACACCACCGACTTTAGTATCGTCTGCAAATTTACTCACCCACCCTTCTGCGCCTTCCTCTAGGTCATTGATAAAAATGACAAACAGCAACGGCCCCAGAACAGATCCTTGTGGTACTCCACTTGTGACTGTACTCCATTCTGAACATTTCCCATCAACCACCACCCTCTGTCTTCTTTCAGCTAGCCAATTTCTGATCCACATCTCTAAATCACCCTCAATCCCCAGCCTCCGTATTTTTTGCAATAGCCTACCGTGGGGAACCTTATCAAAGGCTTTGCTGAAATCCATATACACCACATCAACTGCTCTACCCTCGTCTACCTGTTCAGTCACCTTCTCAAAGTATTGTTACCAGTGGTAGGTGAACCTTTAAAAGTAAGGTTTTGTGGACCTTATCAGATTGAAAGGAGATTAAGTGAGGTGAATTATGTGGTAAAAACGCCAGATAGAAGAAATACTAACCGAATGTGTCATGTGACTATGCTTGAAAAGTACTTTGAAACGGAAGGAGAGGAAAGGGAGGTTTTAATTATTCTGACTCAAGGTAACGAACCAAATCCAGATGACTGTGAATTTGACATACCTCAAATTAAATTGGAAAACGAGGATGTTCTTCAAAATTGGGATAAAGTGCTGAGTTACCTTCCAGAGCAAAACGAACTGACCTGAAATAGTTATTGATATCACATGGGCAAGTTTGTGGAGATAAACTGGGAAGTATTAAAATGACTATACATGAAGTAGATGTGGGAATGGTTTTCCAATCAAACAGCATCAATACAGATATTCCCCTTTAAAACTGGCACAGGTTAACAAAGAGATTGAGAGTATGCTTAAAAATGGCATAATTGAAGACGGTTGCAGCCAATGGAGCTCGCCCATAGTGATGGTACCAAAACCAGATGGTAACCAACGGTTGTGTGTGGACTATAGAAATGTTAATGCAGTTACAAGAACGGACTCTTATCCTATCCCACGTTTGGAGGATTGCGTTGAGAAAGTGGGACAATCAACTTTTATTTCCAAACTGGATTTACTTAATGGTTCCTGGCAGGTAAATTTATTCGAAAGGGCGAAGGAGATTTTTTTGAGCTTTTGTGACTCCGGATTGTATATACCAAGTCAAAGTATGACATTTGGCATGAAAAACGCCCCAGCCACATATAAACGGTTAACTAATAAAGTTGTTTCAGGATTATCCAATTGTGCGGTATATATCGACGATCTGGTAATTTTCAGCCAGATATGGAAAGAACGTTTAAAACATCTGATGGAGTTATTCGATCGACTCCCGGAGGCAGGTTTGGTTGTAAACCTAGCCCAATGTGAATTTGGAAAAGCCCAAGTCACTTTCCTTGACCATACAATCGGACAGGGTTGAATGGTCACACGGGATGTGAAACCAAACGTTATTGGGGAGTTTCTGATACCCTCGACGCGACGGGAAATAATGAGATTTCTTGGTAGGAGTGGATTTTACCGGAAATATGCACCGGGTTTTTGTAGCGTGGTTGCTCCACTGATAGAGGGCTAAAAGGCTGGGAACAGACGAAGCCTGTGTGGCATATAAGGAAAGTAGGAAGGAACTTAAGCAGGGAGTCAGGAGGGCTAGAAGGGGTCATGAAAAGTCATTGGCAAATAGGGTTAAGGAAAATCCTAAGGCTTTTTACACTTACATAAAAAGCAAGAGGGTAGCCAGGGAAAGGGTTGGCCCACTGAAGGATAGGCAAGGGAATCTATGTGTGGAGCCAGAGGAAATGGGCGAGGTACTAAATGAATACTTTGCATCAGTATTCACCAAAGAGAAGGAATTGGTAGATGTTGAGTCTGGAGAAGGGGGTGTAGATAGCCTGGGTCACATTGTGATCCAAAAAGACGAGGTGTTGGGTGTCTTAAAAAATATTAAGGTAGATAAGTCCCCAGGGCCGGATGGGATCTACCCCAGAATACTGAAGGAGGCTGGAGAGGAAATTGCTGAGGCCTTGACAGAAATCTTTGGATCCTCGCTGTCTTCAGGGGATGTCCCGGAGGACTGGAGAATAGCCAATGTTGTTCCTCTGTTTAAGAAGGGTGGCAGGGATAATCCCGGGAACTACAGGCCGGTGAGCCTTACTTCAGTGGTAGGGAAATTACTGGAGAGAATTCTTCGAGACAGGATCTACTCCCATTTGGAAGCAAATGGACGTATTAGTGAGAGGCAGCACGGTTTTGTGAAGGGGAGGTCGTGTCTCACTAACTTGATAGAGTTTTTCGAGGAGGTCACTAAGATGATTGATGCAGGTAGGGCAGTAGATGTTGTCTATATGGACTTCAGTAAGGCCTTTGACAAGGTCCCTCATGGTAGACTAGTACAAAAGGTGAAGTCACACGGGATCAGGGGTGAACTGGCAAGGTGGATACAGAACTGGCTAGGCCATAGAAGGCAGAGGGTAGCAATGGAGGGATGCTTTTCTAATTGGAGGGCTGTGACCAGTGGTGTTCCACAGGGATCAGTGCTGGGACCTTTGCTCTTTGTAGTATATATAAATGATTTGGAGGAAAATGTAACTGGTCTGATTAGTAAGTTTGCAGACGACACAAAGGTCGGTGGAATTGCGGATAGCGATGAGGACTGTCTGAGGATACAGCAGGATTTAGATTGTCTGGAGACTTGGGCGGAGAGATGGCAGATGGAGTTTAACCTGGACAAATGTGAGGTAATGCATTTTGGAAGGGCTAATGCAGGTAGGGAATATACAGTGAATGGTAGAACCCTCAAGAGTATTGAAAGTCAAAGAGATCTAGGAGTACAGGTCCACAGATCACTGAAAGGGGCTACACAGGTGGAGAAGGTAGTCAAGAAGGCATACGGCATGCTTGCCTTCATTGGCCGGGGCATTGAGTATAAGAATTGGCAAGTCATGTTGCAGCTGTACAGAACCTTAGTTAGGCCACACTTGGAGTATAGTGTTCAATTCTGGTCGCCACACTACCAGAAGGATGTGGAGGCTTTAGAGAGGGTGCAGAAGAGATTTACCAGAATGTTGCCTGGTATGGAGGGCATAAGCTATGAGGAGCGATTGAATAAACTCGGTTTGTTCTCACTGGAACGAAGGAGGTTGAGGGGCGACCTGATAGAGGTATACAAAATTATGAGGGGCATAGACAGAGTGGATAGTCAGAGGCTTTTCCCCAGGGTAGAGGGGTCAATTACTAGGGGGCATAGGTTTAAGGTGAGAGGGGCAAAGTTTAGAGTAGATGTACGAGGCAAGTTTTTTACGCAGAGGGTAGTGGGTGCCTGGAACTCACTACCGGAGGAGGTAGTGGAGGCAGGGACGATAGGGACATTTAAGGGGCATCTTGACAAATATATGAATAGGATGGGAATAGAAGGATACGGACCCAGGAAGTGTAGAATATTGTAGTTTAGTCGGGCAGTATGGTCGGCACGGGCTTGGAGGGCCGAAGGGCCTGTTCCTGTGCTGTACATTTCTTTGTTCTTTGTTCTTTGTTTTGTAGACTTGCTGAAGAAACGTAGAAATTTTCAGTGGACAGCGGACTTTCAACAGACATTTGACTGCCTGAACGCTGTGATAACCAATGCTCCCGTGTTGGAGAACTGCAAGGAACTCTGTAATCAGATTGAACTAAAGTATCTGACTTTAAGATAAATGCAGAGACGTAGAGAAATGGACGGATCGTGTAAGGACCTTCTTGTTTAAAGAGACTGTCAATCGAGAAGGGTTTCAGTTGGAGGAAAAAGAACAAAAATGGACTACATTACTATATCTGTTGCATGTGGTTTTTTTGATAAAATAAGTAAATGTAATGTGTGCATTTCTTAAAGGATAGTGAAAAGGTGAAAAATGAACCCATCTTGAAGTTGATGGTTTTTTTCTTTCTTGGGCGGGGGGGGGGGGGGGGGGGGGGGGGGGTCATGTGAGAGTACCTTTAAGAAATTGCTGTTCAAGAAATGTACCTTGACGAAATGGGTGTTTATCAGTGATGTCAGTGTGTAGGTGAAGCTGGGCTGTGTGTCAGCTTTTTAATTTCGTTTTAGGCTGTTTGCTGCAGAGTGTATTTTACTTTCGTTTTCAGACCTGGATAGCTGCAGTCACAGTCAGAATTGGTATTCGTCTCTCTCACTCTGTAATCTGAAGACTGTGAATCGATCCTTTGGTGATTTTAAACAATTAACCACTCTCAGTAATGACTTTAACCTGACGTGCTTCTGTTCAAAGGTTTTTTTCAAGACTTATAGAATGGAATACAGTAGAACATTCCAGCGCAGTACAGGCCCTTCGACCCTCGATGTTGCGCCGACCTGTGAAACCACTCTAAAGCCCATCTACACTATTCCCTTATCGTCCATATGTCTATCCAATGACCATTTGAATGCCATTAGTGTTGGCGAATCCACTACTGTTGCAGGCAGGACAGTCCACGCCTTACTACTCTCTGAGTAAAGAACCTACCTCTGACATCTGTCCTATATCTATCTCCCCTCAATTTAAAGCTATGTCACCTCGTGCTAGAAAGCACTATCCGAAGAAAAAAGCTCTCACTGTCCACCCTATCTAATCCTCTGATCATCTTGTATGCCTCAATTAATTCACCTCTTAACCTTCTTCTCTCTAAGGAAAACAGCCTCATGTCCCTCAGCCTTCCCTCGTTAGATCTTCCCTCCATAACAGGCAATATTCTGGTAAATCTCCTCTGTACCCTTTCCAATGCTTCCACGTCGTTCCGATAATGCGGCGACTAGAATTGCACGCAATACTCTAAATGCGGCCGCACCAGAGTTTTCTACAGCTGAAACATGACCTTATGGCTCCGAAACTCAATCCCTCTACCAATAAAAGCTAACACACCGTACTCCTTCTAAACAACCCTCTCAACCTGGGTGGCAACATTCAGGGATCTATGTACACGGACACCGAGATCTCTTTGCTCATCCACACTACAAAGAATCTTACCATTAGCCCAGTACTCTGTCTTCCTGTTGTACCTTCCAAAATGAATCACCTCACATTTTCTGCACTAAACTCCATTTGCCACCTCTCAGCCCAGCGCTGCAGCTTGTCTATGTCCCTCTGTAACTTGTAACACTGTCCACAACTCCACCGACTTTAGTGTCATCTGCAAATTTACTCACCCATCCTTCTACGCCCTCCTCCAGGTCATTTATAAAAATGACAAACAGCAGTGGCCCCAACACAGATCCTTGTGGTACACCACTCGTAACTGGACTCCAGTCTGAACATTTCCCATCAACCACCACCCTTTGTCTTCCAGCTAGCCAATTTCTGATCCAAACTGCTAAATCACCCTGAGTCCCATGCCTCCGTATTTTCTGCAGTAGCCTACCATGGGGAACATGGACCTTATCAAATGCTTTGCTGAAATCCACATACACCACATCAACTGTTTTACCATCATCCACCTGTTTGGTCACCTTCTCAAAGAACTCAATAAGGTTTGTGAGGCACGACCTACCCTTCACAAAACCGTGTTGACTATCTCTAATCAAACTATTCCTTTCCAGAGATCTGAGAGAACAGTGTCCTACAGTAAACAGCCTACTTAAACTGTGCCCTTCAGTAAACAGTCTATTTAAACAGTGTCATACAGTAACCAATCTATTTAAAGTGTTCTCCAGTAAACAGAGTCTAATAAACGGTGTCCTACAGTGACGAGTCTATTTAAGTAGTGGCCTAACGTAAACAGTCTAACGTAAACGCATCACCCTTCAGTACACTTAATCTATTTACACAGTGCCCTACAGTAAAAACTCTATTTAAACAGTGCCTACAGTAAACAGTCTATTGAAACATCACCCTTCAGTATACGTATTCTATTTAAACAGTGCCCTACAGGAAACAGTCTATTGCAACAGTGGGCGGCAGTACACAAAGACTACAAAAAGTGTCCTACAGTAAACAGTCTATTTAAACAGTGCCCTACAGTAAGGCCTATTTAAACTGTGGCCTGAAGTAAAACAGAGTCTATTTAAACAGCAGCATCCAGTAACTTTTGTCGATTTAAACAGAACCCTACACTAAACTTAGTCCATTTAATCAGTGACCTACAGTAAACAGCCTATTTAAACAGTGCCCTACAGTAAATAGTCTATTGAACAGTGTGCAATAGTAAACAGAGACTATGTAAACTATGTCCTACAGTAAACAGTCTATTTAAATAGTGCCATACAGTAAGCACGGGCGGGTTTAAACTAGTTTGGCAATGGGGTGGGTACCGGAGCAAAAGGTCAGAAGGTGAAACATTGAGGGAGAACTAGAGCATAGGGCCAGTATGGCTCTAGTGAAAAGCAGACAGGGAGATGTTTCAGCAAACAGCGGGACTCGTGGCCTGAAGTGCATATGTTTTAATGCAAGAAGTATAACGGGTAAGGCAGATGAACTTAGAGCTTGGATGAGTACTTGGAACGATGCTGTCGTTGCCATTAGCGTGACCTAGTTGAGAGACAGAAAGGATTGGCAGCCAAACCTTCCAAGATTTTGATGATTCAAGCGGGACAGAGGGGGATGTAAAAGGGGTGTCTGAGATGCGCTACTGGTTCGGGAGAATATCACAGCTGTACTACGGGAGGACACCTCAGAGGGCAACGAGCCTATATGGGTAGGGATCAGAAATGAGAAGGGCGCAGTCACAATGTTTGGGGTTTACTATAGGCCTCCCAACAGCCAACGGGAGATAGATGATCAGTTAGGCATACAGATTTTGGAAAGGAGCAAAAGCAACAGAGCTGTTGTGATGGGAGACTTCAACTTCCCCAATATTGACTGGGACTCAGTAAGTGCTAGGGACTTGGATGGGGCAGAGTTTCCTTACCCAGAAACGGAATCAGTGGCCGGGAAACTAAAGCCTACTCGCCTACACCATCTCTGTAGCAACCATTCATCTGTTATACCCCACTTCATCCAATCCTCGCTGTCAAGGACCTGGAGACATGAACCTCTGACGTCATTATTTCAATCTGCTCTGAAAACTGTAAATTCTTGACACAGGACCTCGTCCATTTTTCAATCTCAGTCGTTGGTACCATTGTAACCCACGACCTCTGTCTGTTCCCACTCCCCCGTCAGAATGTCCTGCAAGGGTTTGCCGACATTCATGCCACTGGCACCAGCCAGGCCAAATGCCATCCTGGACTCAGGGATGTGGCAGCAGAAACACTCATTGGACTTCTCACAGCGCAATGCCATTGTTTCTCGGGCATTCCCCAGATTAAACGTCGTTTCCATCGTTTTCAAAACAGAAAAGCTGTAATTGAATGAGATGCATGCTGCTTCTTTTCTAATCTGCTGATTCCCCCTGATTATGACTGGTGGTCCCAAATTTTTACAATATAAATTAATTATCTGGAAGAAGATACTGAAGGCGCGTTTGCTAAGTTTGCAGATGATACAAAGATCTTTAGAAGGACAGGTAGCATTGAGGAAGCAAGGGGGCTGCAGAAGGACACGTTAGGAAAGTGGGCAATGAAGTGGCAAATGAAATACAATGTGGAAAATGTGAGGTTATGCACTTTTGAAGTGGAATTTAGGCATAGACTATTTTCTAAATGGGGAATGCTTCGGAAAGCAGAAGCTCAAAGAGGCTTGGGAGTCCTTGTTCAAGATTCTCTAAAGGTTAACGTGCAGGTTCAGTGGGCAGTAAATAAGGTAAATGCAATGATAGCATTCATGCCGAGAGGGCTGGAATACGAGACCAGGGATGTACTTCTGAGGCTGCATAAGGCTCTGGTCAGACCCCATTTGGGGTATTGTGAGCAGTTTGGGGCCCCATTTAGAGTATTGTGAGCAGTCTATCTAAGGAAGGATGTGCTGGCCTTGGCAAGGTTCTAGAGGAGGTTCACAAGAATGATTCGTGCAATGGAGAACCTGTTGCATGAGGAACGTTTGAGGACATCCCTAGACTTGTATTCCAGCCCTCTCGGCATGAATGCTAACATTGCAGTTCCCCATTTAGAACGTTTGAGGAGTCTGGGTCTGTACTCGTTGGAGTTGAGAAGGATAAGAGGGGGATCGTATTGAAACTTACAAGATACTGCGAGGCCTGGAGAGAGTAGACGCGGAGAGGATGTTTCAAATTGTCGGAAAAACTATAACCGGATGACACCATCTCAGACGAAAGGGACGATCCTTTAAAACAAAGATGAGGATGCATTTCTTCAGCCCGAATGTGATGAATCTGTGTAACTCTTTACCGCAGAAGGCTGTGGAGGCCAATTCACTGAGTGGCTTTAAGATAGAGATAGATAGATGTTTGATCAATAAGCGGATCAGGGGTTATGGGTAGAAAGCTGGAGAATGGGGATGAGAATGTATCAGCCATGATTGAATGGCGGAGCAGACTCCATGGGCAAAGTGGCCTAATTCTGCTCCTATGTCTTATGGTCGTATTCCTTCTTTAACTGCAAATATAATACTCCACATTTTCTACACTGACTTCCCGCTCCACACCTTAAATTACCCTCCACTGCTTTCAGTTCTTCACAATTCTGTTCTGTTCCCCTCATCTCTCATCTCCTTTTCCGCCTTCATTCTCCAAACCTTTTTTTCAACCTCTCGGTTTCCACTCCTTACTTTCCCTCCCAGTCACTCTTCAATGACCAACAATCCACTCTGTGAGCTTCCCGACATGTTGCACTATTTCAATCTCCTCCCATATCAATCTATTCATTGTCATAATATACATCTATGTATATAATGGAGTGCAGACAGGCAGCGATTGACACACAGGATGCCCAGTAAGCACCGAGAACAGAGCAGCCAATCACCAGACAGGACACGACCACTATAAAGCCAGAGGGCACAAGTTTTCCCGCTCTCTCGGGACCCAGCCTCTGAGACAGTCAGAGTTCGTGAGATGGCCAGTGCAAACATCATGTGGTAGCTAGTAAGTCTGGTTAGGCTAGGATCAGGTCTCCAGTCAAGTCAGCATCGTGTCAACCCACAGCTGAACATGTATAATAGTTTAGATGTTAAATAAAATCGTGTTGCATTTTATCAAGTGTTGGAGATCTGTATCTCGCTACACTGTATTAAGTGCAGTCCACATCGACCCAGCCTACCCAACACATCATTCATCTCGTGTACTGTCCTTTCTCAATGTATTTCCTTTCTTCTCTCCGCCTCTCTAATGCCCATTACTCTACTCTCATCTCTTCTTAATCAACTCTCAGTTCGATTAGAATTTGCAAATGTAAAATGTATGAATGTGAGGAGGAGGAAGATCGTAACAGACTCCACGGGGCGGGGTAGACGCAGGAAGGTCAGGTCATATTTAATGTGTGGTAGTATAACGTGATTAATTTTGTTTGACAGACTCAAAAGAGGCACCATAATGCTAAAGTTGCCAATGTAAACTGCTGTTTCACACAAAAGAGTGATACATATTTGGCAACAACACAATTAACATTACGAGAAGTATTTATACATGTCCGGCTATTCATCCCTTTCAGTGTAATTTCCAATTGTAAACACTACAATTTATGACCAACATAAATATCTTTCAGTTAATACCACAGATCCATTGTGAAAGTACTTTGCCTGGAAATAATTGAGAGACTTTGCATGTTTTCCATGCGTTGAAGATGGAACAAGATTTAAGGGAGATAATCAATATAAAATAGATTATCATACAAAGGTATGCAGAGGCACAGGTAGTATTGAGGAAACAGGGGGCGACATAAGGTCTTGGGTAGGCTAGGAGGTGGGCAAAGAAGAAGCAGATTGGATACAATGGGGAAAAGTGTGAGGTCATGCACTTTGGTAGGAAGAACGGAGGCATAGAGTATTTTCTAAATGTAGAATTGCTGACAGAATGAGAAGCACAAGTCCTGGCCGAAGATTACCTTAACATTAACGTGCAGGTTAAGTCAGTAGTTTGGAAGACATGAGCAATGTTAGCATTAATGTTGAGAGGATAGAATACAAGAGCAGTAACGTACTTCAGTGCCTGTATAAGGTTATGGTCAGACCCCATTAAGAGTATTGTGAGCAGTCTGGGGCCCAGTATCTAAGGCAAGATGTGTTCGTCTTGGAAAGAGTCCAGAGGAGGTTCACAAGAATTATGGCTGGAATGGAGAACATGCCGTTTGGAGAAGTTGGGAACTCTGGGTCTGGACTCGTTGGAGTTTTGAAAGATGAAGGGGTAATCTTATTGAAACTTACAGAATACTGAGTAGCCTGGATAGATTGGTCGTTGAGAGGATTTTTCCACGGGTATGAAAAACTAGAACCCGAGGACACAGTATCAGACTGAAGGGACGATACAAAAAACTACGGAGTAGGAATTTGTTCAGCCAGAGGGTGCTGAATCTGTGGAACTCTTTGCCGCAGAAGGCAATGGAGGCTAAATCGCTGTGTCTTTAAGACAGAGAGAGATAGGTTATTGATTAAGATGGAGGTCAAGGCAGGTAAGAAACATCACAACCATGATTCATGGCGGAGCAGACTAGATGGGAGAATGGCCTAATAATAATTCCTATGTCTAATGGACGTATGGTCGTATAATATAGATTTGGCGCAGGGCGGGTCAGGGAGGTGTTAGCTATATTTGTAGAAACTACCTCCATTGAACGTTCGATATGAATAGAAACAGACTTAAGACAATCATTACATGTATCACAGAGACACACAGCGGTGATAGGTTATGAGGTTGCATAGAATTGTTTGGAGTATCTGAATCGACTCCATCTCGCTCTGAGCTGAAATTTCATATTTATTATTCTGGAAGGAAATCATTTAAACACACTCATAACCAATCCAGTAATTAAACCTGTCGATATATTTCCGAAGTTCTTATATCCATCATGTTGCACCTCCTGGCCAAATGAATGCACCCTTGACCTTGTTCCGTCCTCCGACTCTGGTGAATTTTAACTGGACCAAAATATCTGCCCCCGCCACCCCCCCTATACCACTTGAAACAACGTTTTCGGTGGTCAGTACTTTTACTGACCTATATTGATACTCCCCAGGCACAAAGTAAAACAGAAAGAACAATGTTACATTCCAAAAAGTGTTTGGAACTCTCTTTGTGGCCTTGCTCTGCCTGACACATCACTGAATCCAGTGCCATCAGCTGGAACTACTAATCCTGTTGTGCTCTAATCAGTGTCTTGTCCAGGTGTAACAAGACTTCCGTTTGTGTGCCTGTGAAACAAAGAGCAACATTTCATTTTACGCACCTATTACCTGCTCAAGTTGCATGCTGGCTTTTAATGTCTTATTCACGAGGACCCCCACCTCTCATCAAACTTCTCTGCTCTGCATATTTCTGCTGTCTTTATGCATTTGAATACTATTCAGGACCTTTATTCTTCCCAGCAATATATACCATCACATTTCCCTACATGACATTCCATCTGTCAAGCCTTTGTTTATTCACCCAATCTGTCTATGTCCCTCTGTAACTCTGTTACATCCCCACCACTTGTCCTCCAAGTTATTGCAGCGTGAGCAGGGCACAGCGTACAAGAGATGTGAGAATTAGAGCCACGAATAAAGAACAGTGGCGCAAAGAGTGGAGGTAAATTGAAGATAGGGCAAAGTGAAATTGATTTTCTATAAAAGGGAGACAGAATAAGAGAGAAAATAATTTTGGAAACACGAATGGAGAAGGACGAGAGAAAAATAATCTGGGGAAATTGAAAGAAACAAAGGCGAGGAATCTTTAATAAGAATAAGGACTGTGAGCGCGACATTGTGAGTGAGGGGATGATGCGAGGGAATGGGCAATAGGTGCCCAGTATTCAAATGCAAAAACGGTGTTGCTCGCCCCAGTTAAGCAACATTGTATAGTTAACTTTAGTCGGCATCTTCGAGCTTCGAGCCTGATCCTAAGATTGTGATGTATTCCCCAATGAGACTGACAGTGAGAGCGCAGCTGCTGTCAGTAACTTGTTTGTTGAACAACCTGTAAAAAACATCGTTAGGAATGTACAGACCTCGCATCACTAATCATCCAGTTTAATATAAATAAACCGTTCCTGACACTTTACTGTGTCAAACACCAGGGGACAGATCTTCACCAACACCAGCACGAGTCCTTGACACAGAAAATGCGTTGGACAAAATCTTCCGAGACAGCAGCTGTGTACTATCCTGTACTCGCAACGGTCGGCGTTCCTGGTAAATTACTTTTAGATCTTGAAAGTTTGAACTTGTTTCTGTTCAATTTTCAAAACCGGCCAAATGTATTGCGTTGACCTTCAATTCTGAGTTAAACATGGTGATGATTTTTTAACGTTCTTCAGTTTGAACATGAGAATAACTATCTAATCTGGAAAACTCATTGTTGATTATCTCTGAGTGCGTCATTTGTCCTACTGTATTGCAATGCGGATACTTTTTAAAATTCATCTTATTCATTAAGGCATTTTGAAATGTTTTCTTCTGATTATTTATATTTGTCAGATATTCTGCAACACCCTTTTCCCCATTTTGGACTTTCTTACCTCCGACCAGCTGCATGTTTAATTATGTCCTGCCTTTCAAATGTAGCGCAGTCTTTTCTTTCTGCTCCTTTCCGCTCCGTTTCCTATCATCTTTCCAGAGCGGTTGATCAGACTGCTCATTTTTATCATCGGTTTGTTCTCTGGCGTTCTGTTCATTATTCTTATTTTCTGTCCCCTGAAACCATTAACCTTGGACATTATCGGCTTTCCAACTCGGCTTTCTACCCAGTTTTAATGCATCCATTGAAACAGCTAATTGAGCGCCATCTGAAGTCTCAAACATAGCATTACTGCTGAGAGGTGATAATCCACAATGTACGCCAACACCAAGCACTGGATATGCAGGAGATTAACGCAGAACGCCGGGGGTGTGGATATCAGTATATGGAACTTCAACTGAACCTGATTGTAGCAGATAGTCTATATTGAGTGTTGACCAGTTATAGAATCAGGGAATGATATCATAGAATCATAGAGCTAACAGGGCATGAGGAGGCCGTTCAGCCCATCGAGTCTGCACCGGCCATTGGAAGGAGCACACCACTGAGCCCGACACCTCCACGCAATCTCCGTAACGCAGTAACCACACCTAACACTTTTTGGTCACTAGGGGCAATTTAGCACAGCCAATCCACCTAATCTATACATTTTTAGACTGTGGCAGGAAATCGGAGCACCCGGAGGAAACCCACGCAGACACGGGGAGAGCGTGCAGCCTCCGCACAGACAGCGACCAAAGCCGGTAATCGAACCCTGGCGTTGTGAAGCATCAGTGCTAACCACTATGCTACCGCGCCGTTCTTTTGGCATGATCGCCATCCCGGACTATAACCTGGCGGTAGCACGGTGATCAAGACCGTTGCTTCACAGCTCCAGTGCCCCAGGTTCGATTCCCGGCTTGGGTCACTGTCTGTGCGGAATCTGCACGTTCACCCCCGTGTCTACATGGGTTCCTCCGGGTGCTCCGGTTTCCTCCCACAAGTCCCGAAATATGTGCCTGTTACATGTGAATTTGACTCTCTGAATTTTATCTCTGTGTACCGAAACATGTGGCGACTTCCACAGTAACCTCATCGCAGTATTAATCTGCGCCTTCTTGTGACATTATTATTATAACTGGTTTCTATTCTCCTTCTCACAGTGAACATTGTTACAATCGCAATCCTGTCTTTCAAAGACTGTGGCCTCTCCAAATGCATTACCCGCTATCTGGTGGCCATGGCCGCAGCCGATCTCATGGTTATTGTCTGGAATGTAATCTTACATCGCATTGCTACAATATATTGGGATTACACTTTCCTGCTCTACACTCCCGTGTGCAGATTCGTTCTCTTCATGTGTTCCGCCGCAATCGACATTTCTGTTTGGTTGACGGTCTCTTTTACCTTTGATCGCCTGGTGGCCATTTGCTGTCAGAAGCTGAAAACCAAATACTGCACCGAGAAAACTGCTGTTGTTGTTCTCACGACTGTGAGCTCGCTGCTCTGCTTGAAGAACATTCCCTTGCCCTTCCTGTATTCCTCCTTTTACGACCGGATGTCGTGGGGATGCCAGCTTTCCACAAATGTTTTCATTGAGCCGATTTGGATAGCATATTCTTGGATTGAGCAGCTGCTAACCCCAGTGATTCCATTCTTTCTGATTTTGTTCTTTAATATTGTCACCGTCAGACGCATCTTAGTAGCCAATCGCTGCCGAATGAGCCTCCGGCAGCACAGCAGTGACAGGGATGAAAAGGATCCTGAGCTCATGAACCGGAGACGATCCATTGTGTTACTGTTTGCAATATCCAGTAGCTTTATCCTGCTCTGGATGACAACAGTTACATATTTCATATACTTTAGAATTACGTTGGCCTTCAAGACCAGATACGTATTTACTATCTTACCTAATTTTCAAGAGACTGGGGTAATGCTGCAGCTTCTGAGCTCCTGCACCAACACAGCTATTTACACAATAACCCAGAGAAAGTTCAGAAACCTGCTGCTCAGTGCGATCAAATATCCCTTTACACTGACAGAGAAATTCGTGAAATGTGGGGGAAAACATTACTGAAGACGGAACTCCCATTCTCCTTGTCCCATTTCAAGTTGGTTACAATTATCAGCCAATATTACTAAATCCAATCAGCAGAAGATCAAATAATTTTAACTGATTTTTTAAAACAATCTATTTGTTTTAAAAATTAACCAGCATTAAATTGACCAACATCAGCGATCCAATGACTGAAGAAAATACATCCAATAGGCGTAGCACACTAAAATATTGTTATCTGTTCATTTGTCAGATTACTTCACAACACTGATCGAAATGTAAAAATCAAATTGGTCCAATTGGATATTGATGCTTATTTCCACCGAACCAACCTTTTAATTAATCCCATGATATGGCGCATTTTTCCGTAATCCTCTTCACTTATTTATGAGTTTACATAACAATACTCATTATTCAGTTCCTGTAATAATTTAATAAATGTCAGAGAACTTGAAATGAAAAATGTATATTATTGATTGTCGTGAGAACATGCTTACACTTCGACCTATTTTTTTATCGATCTGCAACAATGTTCATTACTTTTGAAGTCAAGATATTATTCTAATAACAGAAGTAAACAGCGAAGGTGGAAGTTCAGAGGAGCAGTTCAAACTGGCATGCTGCAACCTATGTGGGCTAATTTAGAATATGGTTCGAGATGCCAGAAGACGCCCGGTTGATAGTAGAGATGGAATTGAAACATTGCCGCAGAGAAGAGAATCATCAGTTGCTTTGTGCTGCAGGATGAAAACGTGATGGAGATGGAAATGGGGGAGGTTGTACAACTCCCACTTGGTTAACGCTGTAGACCCCCATTTGTAATAGCTCCAGGGGGCGGGCAACAATATGTTGAAGTGGAACGACGGTGATCAATGTAGAATAGAAATTGCTATAGATATACGTGATTAGGAGTAGGCAAAGCTGCGGGTTCCTTGATGAGCTTGTAAAATGGTACTGTGAAGGGAAGAAAATTAGCTGGATGTTGCATGATGAGTGGAGGAATGACAGTGGAGGTAGGGATGTTGTTCTTGAGTTGGCAGCAGAGGTGGAAAAGTGGATAATGAAGGCAATGAATAGGCTTGGATATAATTGGGCATATCCTAATTTTAAAGGTTTGGTAAGCAGTAAGGGAACGGATTAAGGCATTGTTCTATGGAGAATGTACAAGTATGGGTCTGGATAGGGGAGTGATATTAGGAGCGGTGGAGTGGAAAGCTTTGGACAAGTGTTTTATGGACAGGATAGCTGATTATTTGGAGGGGTTAGTAGACTACTTGAGGTTATGAGACAGATGGTGTGGGTAGGTATGGAGGATAACTGAGGTGCAGTGTGAGATTTGCAGGAGGGAAGGGGTGAGACAACAGAAGGCAAAGACGGTGAGGGTTTCTGTACAGGACCATGTTAGGAATGACTGGATAGATTGCGCTGGGGAGTGTCTCGATAACAGTGGACTAATGGAGTTGGGAGTAAACGCTACAGAACGATTTAAGGAGTTGGGGCTGTGCGTAGAGAGGTGGTACAGAGTGAGTGAAAGTTGGTTGGGGAAGCAGGGTGCAGGTACAGACGAAGTGTATCCGGATAGACGTGTTATAAGAGCGATGGAAAGTTGTTAGGAGAGGCAGGGTGCAGGTACAGGGGGGGGGGTGTACGTATAGACGTGGTATGGATGTGAGTGCAAGTTGTTTGGAGGAGGTGGGAGCAGGTACAGACGAGGTGTGTACGTATAGAGGTGGTATAGGAGTGAGTGAAAGTAATTTGGTAAAGCAGGATGCAGATATAGGCGGGGTTATGCACGTGCAGGCGTGATATAGAAGTGAGGGAAAGTTGTTTGGGGAAACAGGTTGCAGGTACAGACGGGGTGTATAGATACATACAGAATACATAGAAGATAGGAGCGGACGAAACCCTTTGACCATTCGGCTTGTTCCGCCGTTCATCACGATCATGGCTGATCATGCAACTCAACAGCATAATCCTGCTTTCTACCCAAACCCTTTGATCCCATTCTCCAGCCGCCTCTTGAATATATTCAAAGTTTTAGAATGAACTACTTCCTGTGGTGATGAATTCCACAGGCTCACCACTCTTTGTGTGAAGACATCTCTCCTTTCTCTGTCTGCAATGGTTTACTCTGAATCCTCAGACTGTTGACCCCTGGTTCTAGACACACCCATCATTGGCAACATCATCGCTGCATCCACCATCTAGTCCTTTCAGAATTGTACAGGATTCTATGAGATCCCCCCTCATTCTTCTGAACTCCGGCGAGAACAATCCCAGCCTCTGAATCTGTTCGAATATGACAGTCCTGCGATTCCTGGAATCAATCTGGTAAACCTTCGCTGCAATCACTCGAAAGAAAGAACATTCTTCCCCAGAGAAGGAGATGGAAACTGCACACAATACTCCAAGAGTGACCTCACCAATGTCCTGTACAATTGCAGCAACACATTCCTGACTCTATACTCGAGACCTCTTGCAATTAAGGCCAACATACAATTAGTCTTCTTTACTGCCACCTGCACCTGCATGCTTGCCTTTAGCGAATGGTGCACAGGAATACCCATGTCCCATGTCCCACTGCACACTCCCCTCTCCCAACCATTCAGGTAGTAATGTGCCTTTCTGTTTTTGCTTCCAAAATGAATAACCTCAGACTTATCCAAATTATACGGTATCTGCCAATGATTTGCCCACTTACCCAACCTGTCCAGATCTTGCTGTAGAATCCATGCATCCTCGTCACAATTCACCTTCCCATCTAATTTTGTATCATCTGCAAACTTTGAGATGTTACATTTTGTTCCCTCTTCCAAATCATTACGATATATTGTGAATAGCTGGGGTCCCAGCACCGATCCCTATGGTACCCCACTGGTTACTGTCTACTATTTGAAAATAACTCATTAATCCCTACTCTTTGTTTCCTCTCTGCCAACCAATTTTCTATCCACCTCAATACATTTCCTCCAATCCCATGCGATTTAATTTTGCACAATAATCTCTAATGCGGTCCTTTGTCAAACGCCATCTGAAAGTCCAAATATACCACACGTCTGGCTCCCCCTTGTCGACTGTACTGGTTACGTCTTCAATGAATTGTAACAGATTTATCAAGCATGATTTTCCCTTAATAAATCTATGCGGACTCTCACTGATCCTTCCACTGCTGTCTAAATGTTCCGCTATTAAGTCCTTGACAATGGATCCAAGCATTTTCCCCACTACGGATGTTAGGCTTACGGGTCTTAAGCCCTACTTTCAGTCTACCTCCAGTTTTGAATATCGGAGAGACGTGAGCTACCCTCCAATCTGCAGGGACAGTTTCAAAGTCTATAGAAACCCGGAAGATGACCACCAATGCATCCACTGTTTCCAGAACCACCTCTTTTAGCACTTGGCATGCAGATTCTCAGGCCCTGGGGATTTATCCGCCTTCAATCCCATCAGTTTTCTCAGCACCAGTTCTCCACTAATGTTTATCTTCCTCAGTTCTTCCCTCTCACTAAACCTTTCATTCTCCAACATTTATGGGATCTGATTTATGTCCTCATTTGTGAAGACAGAACCAAGTTATGTATACAATTGCTCAGCCATTCCTTTGGCCCTTATTATGCCCTTATTCCCGTACCAGCCTCCCCGAACAGGCGCCGGAATGTGGCGACTGGGGGCTTTTCACAGTAACTTCATTGAAGCCTACTCGTGACAATAAGCGATTTTCATTTCATTTCATTTCATTATGCATTCCCCTGTTTCTGTCTGTATCTCTTTCACTTTCTCTTCACGTATCTCTAGAAACCCTTAGGGTCACTCGTTAAGTTCCCAACAAACTTCCTTTCGTATTGTACTTTCCTCTGCCTAATCAACCCCTTCGTCCTTTTTTTGCCGAATTCTAAACTTCTCCCAATCCTCAGACATATTATTTTTCTTGGCCAATCTGTATGCTTCTTCCTTGTATTGGATACTATTTCTAATTTCCTTTGTGAGCCATGGATTGGGCCTCAACCCCCTTTGCTTTTGTGCCAGACAGTAATGAACAGTTGCTGTAGTTCCTCCATGCGTTCCTTGAATGTTTGCCACTGTCTATCCACTGTCATCCATTTACGTAACTCTCCTCAATCCATCAAGGCCAACTCACGCCTCATATCCTCAAAGTTCCCTTTATTAAGAGTCAGCACACTAGTCTCCGAATCAACTACTTCACTCTCCATCTTGATAAAAAAGTCTATCATGTTATGCTTGCTCATCCCCAAGGGGTCTAGTGCAGCGAGATTTGCAATCATTCGCTTCTCATTACACAGTACCCAGTCTAAGGTGGCCTGCTCTCTAGTTGGTTCCTCCACATATTGGTTAAGTAAATCATTCCGTATTCACTCTAGGAATTTCTCCTCTACGGCATTGTGGTAAATTTCATGTGCCCAATTATGTGAAAATTAAAATCACCCATGATCACCGATATTCCTTTATTACATGCATTTCTAATTTCTTGTTTAATGCCATTCCCAACCTCATCAGTGCAGTTTGGGGGTCTATATCTGACACCCACTAATGTTTGTTTTCGCTTGGTATTTCTCAACTCATACAGATTCCACACTGTCAGAGCTATATCCTTTCTCACTATTGTGTTAATTTCCTCTTTATCCAGCAGTGCCACTCCACCACCTTTCCTTTTATATCTGTTCTTCCTAAATTCTGAGAACTCTGCGACATTCAGTTCCCATCCTTGCCACCCTGCAGTCAAGTCTCCGTAATCCAAATTATATCATGCGCATTTATATCGATCTGCACGATTAGTTCATCCTCGTTATTGCAAATGTTCCATGCATGAAGTCTCAGAGCCTTTAAGTTTGTTTTTTTCACAATGTTTTTCTTGTCCCAATATTTTCTCTACTGCCCTCTTTGAATTTTGCCCTTGGTTTCTCCACCTATCACTTTACTGATTCATTTTTCTACCTTTTGCTTGTGTCCTTGCTCCCTCGTTCTCTGTCTCCTTGCATAGGTTCCCATCCCCCTGGCATATTAGTTTAAACCGTTCCCAACCGCTCTAGCAAATAGCCCCTACCCCCTCCCTCCCCGGCCATCAGTTCCAGACCTCCCCAGGTCTAACCCGTCCGGTTTGTACAGGTCCCACCTCCACCAGAACCGGTCCCAATTCGCCAGGAATTTGAAACCCTCCCTCCGACACCATCCCTTCAGCCACATATTCATCCTATGTATCCATTTATTTCTACTCTGACTAGCACGTGGCACCTGTAGTAATCCTGAGAACACTACCTTTGTGGTCCAATCTAATTGTGGAATAATCCAGTACAATAGGGAGAGGCTGGGAGAGTGGGATCTGTTTGTGGAATGATCCAGAACAATAGGGGAAGGCTGGGGCAGTGGGATCTGTTTGTGGAATGATCTAGAGCAATGCGGTAATGCTGGGGCAGTGGGGTTAGTTTGTGCATTGACACAGGGCAATGGGGAGAGAGCGTGCAGTGTGGTTAGTTAGGAGATTGATACAGGGCTTTGGGGGAGAACGGGGCAGTGGGCTTAGTTTGGGGATTGATACAAGGCTATGGGCAGGGCGTGGGGCAGTGGGATTAGTTTGAGCATTGGTACAGGTCTATGGGGAGAGAGCGGGACAGTGGAATTGGTTTGGAGTGTGACACAGGGCTATGAGGAGATAGCGGGGCAGTGGGATTAGTTTGTGGATTGGTACACGGCTATGGGGAGAGAGCGGGGCAGTGCGATTAGTTTGGGGATTGATACAGGGCTATGGAGAGGGAGTCGAGAAGTGGAATTACTTTGTGGATTGAGACAAAGCTTTTGGAAGAAAGCGATTCCACCTATGCATTGTGGCACACGCATGCGTTACCTGGACCCCCAGGTACCGAAACCGCTCCCTTCCACCTTAAACGGCAGTGCACCCACGTTTGCCTCTAAATTTGCAAATAAAATAATGAAGACCTCGGGCATGCTTGCGTTGAGCGGAAAAGCCTCACTTTTTCCGACATTCAATCTATTAACCCAAAAGGCCCCAAACCGCTCCAATAAGCCCATCATTCTGCCCATGCTTTCCAATCGATCCGACACCAACACAGCAGATCATCGGCGTACAGCGACGCCCGATGCTCCCTATTCCCCTCACTTCCTCCAACCCCCCCCCCCCCCCCACCCAGCTGAGACCTGGTGCCATTTCCAAGGGCTCAGTTGCCAACATAACTAACAGCGGCAATACCTGGTACCCCTGCTTCGCACCCATATGCAACTCCAAATACCTTGAGTTCATCCTATTCAGTGGCAAGCTTGGCACGAGGGACACATACAACAACAGGGCTCACACTACAAGCCTCAGCCCAAACCCAAACCTAGCAAGAATTGGAAGGCCGCTTCAATACCCTCTCAAAAGTGTCCACATCCATCTAGTGTGGTGACCAGTATTGCATACAATATTCCAAGTGTGACCGAACTAAGGTTCTATCCAGCTGCAGCATAACCTGCGAATTTCTAAACTCAATGCTCCACCCAACGAACGCAAGGATGTCCGAGGTATTATTTTTTTTAATTCATAAACTTACAGTACTCAATTCATTTTTTCCAAAGAACGGGCAATGCAGATTGACCAATCCACATACCCTGCACATATTTTGTGTTGTGGCGTCAGACACAGGGAGAATGTGCAAACTCCACACGGACAGTGACCCAGTGCCCGGACCGAACCTGGGACCTCGGCGCCGTGAGGCAGCAGTGCTAACCCACTGCGCCACAGTGGTGATATACGCCGGACGTCTTCTTGACAACCTTATTCACCTCGTTGCCGCGTCCAGTGAGGTGTTGATGTGTACGCCCAGTTCGTCTGTCAATGGAGTGTTTTATGGGGACACTCTAGAGGAATATTGATTCTGTATTTCACCCCGTGTTGTACCTATCCTGCGAGTGTTTGATGGTGACAGTGTAGAGGGAGCTTTACTCTGTATCTACCCACATGCTGTACCTGTCCTGGGAGTGTTTATTAGGGGCGGTGTAGAGGGAGCTTTACTCTGTATCTAACCCCGTGCTGTACCTGTCCTGGGAGTGTTTAATAGGGACAGTGTAGAGGGAGCTTTACTCTGTATCTAACCCTGTGCTGTACCTGCGCTGGGAGTGTTTGATGGGGACAGTGTGGAGGGAGCTTTTGTCTGTAACTAACGCTGTGCTGGAACTCTATTGGGAGGCTCTCTCGATGTGTGTCTCTATTTGGTAGGAGGAACAGTTGTGAAGAATCTCTGAAATGCTTAGAAAGTGGTGGCAGCACCGTGGCGCAATGGTTAACGATGCTGTTTCTCGGGTCCGAGAACCCGCGGTCGTTCCCGGCCCCGGGTCACTGCCAGTGTGGTGTTTGCACATTCTCCTGTATCTACCTGGCTCTTATTCCTACAATCCAAAAATGTGTAGGGTAATTGCAGATATACAAAGGCACTTGAAGCCCTGGGGTCCTTGTCCATAATGCGGATGCAGCAATATATTCAAAAGCATAAAATATATTGACCCTGAATCACAAGGATGATTTGAGTGCAGGAGTTGTGAGGTCCTGCCTCAATTGTACAGGAACGTCTCATACCGCACCTTAGACCGACGTTGGGTCACTGTCTGTGTGGAGGTAGAACCTTATCCCCGTGTCTGCGTGCGACTCTTCCGGGTGCTCGGGTTTCTTCCCACAGTCGAACGATGTGCAGGTGAGGTGGATTGGCCCTGCGGAAAAAAATGTCCCTTAGTGTTACATATATGTGCAGATTAAGGGTTTCTGGGGATAGGCGGGTGAGTGGGCCTCGATATTTTTCGCCTTCCGGGGGTCAGTGCAGACTCAATGGGCAAAATAGCCTCATTCTGTAATGTAGATTTCATTTGATTCTACCACCTTTTGGGAACAGTGCGCATGGACAGTTCAGAGCGTGCTGCAATGCATATGCAGCAAAATATTAAGAAGACTAATAGTATGTTGACCTTTATCGCAATACGTTTTAAGTTCAGGAGGTGTAAGATCCTGCTTCAATTGTATTTGAACTTGGTGAGGCCACTCCTGGAGCATTGTGAGCAGTTTTGGTCCATTTTCCTTCGGATGGAAATTATTGCTCCAGAGGGAGCGACACAAAGGTTCACCAGACGTATTCGGGGGCTGGCGGGACTGTCCTATGGAGAGAGATTGGGATACCTGGGCCTGTATTCTCCACAGTTTCAGAGAATGAGGGGTGATCTCATTGAAACCTACAACATACTCAGTGGGACAGACAAGGTAGGCGCGGGTTAGATGTTTCCCGTCGTTGCGAAGTCCAGAACCAGGAGAAACAATTGCAAGATATGGGAGAAACCAATTAGGACGGAGATGAGGAGAAATGTGTCTGCTCAGAGGGTTGTGAATATTTGGTATTCTGCGGTCTAGAGAGCTATTGAAGCGCAGCAACTGAGTATTTTTAATGCAGGAATTGCCAGCTTTCAGAATCCTGAAGACATAAAGGGCTATGAGGATAGTGGGGTGATAACGGCATCGAAGTAATTGTTCAGCCATGACCGTATAGTATGGCAGAGCAGCGTCGATGGGCTGAATAGCCTATTCCTCTCCCTATGTAACTGCTCAGGGAACGTTTTAGGGAAGCCTGTGCATAGAACATAGAACATAGAACGATACAGCGCAGTACAGGCCCTTCGGCCCACGATGTTGCACCGACATGGGAAGTCAAAAAACAAAAGCCATCTAACCTACACTATGCCATTATCATCCATATGCTTATCCAATAAACTTTTAAATGCCCTCAATGTTGGCGAGTTCACTACTGTTGCAGGTAGGGCATTCCACGGCCTCACCACTCTTTGCGTAAAGAACCTACCTCTGACCTCTGTCCTATATCTATTACCCCTCAGTTTAAGGCTATGTCCCCTCGTGATAGCCATTTCCATCCGCGGGAGAAGGCTCTCACTGTCCACCCTATCTAACCCCCTGATCATTTTGTATGCCTCTATTAAGTCTCCTCTTAACCTTCTTCTCTCCAACGAAAACAACCTCAAGTCCATCAGCCTTTCCTCATAAGATTTTCCCTCCATACCAGGCAACATCCTGGTAAATCTCCTCTGCACCCGTTCCAAAGCTTCCACGTCCTTCCTATAATGAGGTGACCAGAACTGTACGCAATACTCCAAATGCGGCCGTACCAGAGTTTTGTACAGCTGCGACATGACTTCATGACTCCGGAACTCAATCCCTCTACCAATAAAGGCCAAAACTCCATAGGCCTTCTTCACAACCCTATCAACCTGGGTGGCAACTTTCAGGGATCGATGTACATTGGCACCGAGATCCCTCTGCTCATCCACACTTCCAAGACTTTTACCATTAGCCAAATATTCCGCATTCCTGTTATTCCTTCCAAAGTGAATCACCTCACACTTCTCTACATTAAACTCCATGTGCCACCTCTCAGCCCAGCTCTGCAGCTTATCTATATCCTCTGTAACCTGCAACATCCTTCCGCACTGTCGCAACACCACCGACTTTAGTGTCGTCTGCAAATTTACTCACCCACCCTTCTGCGCACTCCTCTAGGTCGTTGATAAAAATGACAAACAGCAACGGCCCCAGAAGAGATCCTTGTGGTACGCCACTTGTAACTGAACTCCATTCTGAACATTTCCCATCAACCATCACCCTCTGTCTTCTTTCAGCTAGCCAATTTCTAATCCACATCTCGAAATCACTCTCAATCCCCAGCCTCCGTATTTTCTGCAATAGCCTACCGTGGGGAACCTTATCAAACGCTTTACTGAAATCCATATACACCACATCAACTGCTCTACCCTCGTCTACCTGTTCAGTCACCTTCTCAAAGAACTCGATAAGGTTTGTGAGGCATGGCCTACCCTTCACAAAGCCATGCTGACTGTCCCTGATCATATTATTCCCATCTAGATGATTATAAATCTTGTCTCTTATCATCCCCTCCAAGACTTTACCCACAACAGGCGTGAGTCTCACCGGTCTATAGTTGCCGGGGTTGTCTCTGCTCCCCTTCTTGAACAAAGAGACTACATTTGCTATCCTCCAGTCCTCTGGTACTATTCCTGTAGCCAATAATGACATAAAAATCAAAGCCAAAGGCTCAGCAATCTCTTCCCTGGCTTCCCAGAGAATCCTAGGATAAATCCCATCTGGCCCCGGGGACTTATCTATTTTCAGCCTGTCCAGAATTGACAACACCTCTTCCCTACGTACCTCAATGCCATCTATGCTAATAGCCTGGGTCTCAGCATTCTCCTCCACAACATTCTCTTATTCCTGAGTGAATACTGACAAAAAATATTCATTTAGTATCTCGCCTATCTCTTCAGACTCCACACACAACTTTCCATCCCTGTCCTTGACTGGCCCTACTCTTACCCTAGTCATTCTTTTATTCCTGACATACCTATAGAAAGCTTTTGGGTTTTCCTTGATCCTACCTGCGAAATACTTCTCATGTCCCCTCCTTGCTCGTCTTAGCTCTCTCTTTAGATCCGTCTTCGCTACCTTGTAACTATCAAGCGCCCCAACTGAAACTTCACACCTCATCTTCACATAGGCCTCCCTCTTCCTCTTAACAAGAGATTCCACTTCTTTGGTAAACCACGGTTACCTCGCTAGACGCCTTCCTCCCTGCCTGACCGGTACGTACCTCTCAAGAACACGCCGTAGATGTTCCTTGAACAAACTCCACATATCCAGTGTGCCCAACACTTGCAGCCTACGTCTCCAACCTACCCCCCCCCCCACCCCCCACCCCCACCCCAAGTCATGTCTAATGGAATCATAATTGCCCTTCCCCCAGCTATAACTCTTGCCCTGCGGGGTATACTTACCCCTCTCCATCATTAACGTAAATGGAGACCCTGTAGATGGAGCTTTACTCGTTATCTCACCCCACACGGTATCTGTCCCGGGAATGTTTGCTGGGGACAGTGTAGAGGGAGCTTTACTCTGTATCTAACCCTGCACTGTATCTGTCACTGTTTGACGGGGACAGTGTAGAGGGAGCTTTCCTGTGTTGAGCAGTGTTCAAGGTAAGCCCATTCCATTTAGAATGCAGGGCAAGGCTGATCGAAGTATAGAACACTGGGTGACTCAGGATATTAAGGCCCCGTTGAAAAGGAAGAAGTATGCACAAGACATGCACAGACAGCTGGGATAAAGTGAAGCGCATGTGTCATGGAGTGCCCCTTTAAGAAATATTTTTGTCTCATCACATGACTTCCGTGATGTCATTGTGTGGGTGACGCTGGACTGTGGCTGTGGGAGTTGGTTTTACTATCGCTTTGGTTTAGGGCTTGTTTGTGTCTGTGAGCTTTTGCTTTCGTTTTCACATTTGGGCTGCTATACTCAGAAAGAGAAGTATATTGGCCTCTCTCGCTATCTTCATTGTAAAAGCTGTTTCCAGAATGCTTGAAAACTTTAAAATAAATAATTGCTTTTCGGATTAAAAGTTTTGGACATGAATCCAGATAATCCATACCGAATCTTCAGCTCTGGATTCTGGGCCATACCTTTGAAAAGGGCGTACTGGTTTATGTGATCTTGTTGTTAAATTGGAACAGTTAAAGGGGGGAATTTATTCGGCGCTGTACATAGATTACTGTAGCTGCCTCGGGTTGTTATGATTGTAGTTGATGAAAATGCTTACTCCGTGTGTTTATAAAAATGTTAACTAAATTTGCACATGAAAGCTTATTTTGAGTAAATGTGCTTATGGCCTCTGTTGAATACCACAGGAAATGCCTTTGTGCTCAGGGTTACCAAAATTGATAAACAGCTGTAGGTCAGGAGAAATCCATGATAAACTTTGGAGATTTCGAAACATTGGGCCATAACACTTGATGAGTATAGATAACATCGACGAACAGTTTAACGAGAATCAGGAGGGCAAAAAGTGGACAAAAGATTGTTTTGACAGATAAGACAAATGAGAATCCTAAGAGCGTCTACAAATAATTAAAAAGGCAACTATGGAGAAGGTAGGGTATCTAAAGAATCCACAAGATCATCTATGTACGAAACCACAAGAGATGGTTGAGATCCTAAATCATTGAATCATAGAAGCATAGATGCACAGTGCAGAAGGAGGTCACCGTTTAGAAATAATCTGTTTCCAGCAGTATACTGTTTACATATACACTGTATACTGTAGGGCATCGTTTATATAGAATCTGTTTCCAGCAGTATACTGTTTACATATACACTGTTTACTGTAGTGCACCGTTTATATAGAATCTGCTTCCAGCAGTATACTGTTTACATAAACACTGTTTACTGTAGGGCACCGTTTAGAAAGAATCTGTTTCCAGCAGTATACTGTTTACAGAAACACTGTTTACTGTAGGGCACCGTTTAGAAAGAATCTGCTTCCAGCAGTATACTGCTCACATAAACACTGTTTACTGTCGGGCAGCGTTTATATAGAATCTGTTTCCAGCAGTATACTGTTTACATATACACTGTTTACTGTAGTGCACCGTTTATATATAATATGCTTCCAGCAGTATACCATTTACATAAAAACTGTTTACTGTAGGGCACCGATTACATAGAATCTGTTTCCAGGAGTATACTGTTTACATAAACACTGTTTACTGTAGGGCACCGTTGATATATAATCTGTTTCCAGCAGTCTCCCGTTTACATAAACACTGTTTACTGTAGAGCACCGTTTATATAGGATCTGATCCAGCAGTAAACTGTTTACATAAACACTGTTTGCTGTAGGGCACCGTTTATATAGAAGTTGTTTGCAGCGTTATACTGTTTACATAAATACTGTTTACTGTAGAGCACCGTTTATATCGAATCTGTTTCCAGCAGTATACTGTTTACATAAACACTGTTTACTGTAGGGCACCGTTCATATATAATCTGTTTCCAGCAGTGTACTATTTACATAAACACTGTTTACTGTAGGGCACCGTTGATATCGAATATGTTTCCAGCAGTATACTGTTCACATAAGCACTCTTTACAGGAGGGTACCGTTTATATAGAATCTGTTTGCAGCAGTGTACTGTTTACATAAACACTGTTTACTGTAGGGCACCGTTTATATAGAATCTGTTTACAACAGTATACTGTTGACATAAACACTGTTTACTGCAGCGCACCGTTTATATAGAATCTGTTTACAACAGTATACTGTTTACATAAACACTGTTTACTGTAGCGCACCGTTTATATAGAATCTGTTTCCGGCTGTATACTGTTTACATAAACACTGTTTACTGTAGGGCACCGTTTATATAGAATCTGTTTCCAGCAGTATACTGTTTACATAAACACTATTTACGGTAGGGCACCGTTTATATAGAATCTGATTCAAGCAGTATACTGTTTACATACACACTGTTCACTGTAGAGCACCGTTTATATAGAATCTGTTTCCAGCAGTATCCTGTTCACATAAACACTGTTTACTGTAGAGCACCGTTTATATAGTATCTGTTTCCAGCAGTATACCGTTTACTTAAACACTGTTTACTGTAGGGCACCGTTTATATAGTATCTGTTTCCAGCAGTATACCGTTTACTTAAACACTGTTTACTGTAGAGCACCGTTTACATAGAATCTGTTTCCTGCAGTATACCATTTACATAAATACTGTTTATTGTAGGGCACCGTTCATATAGAATCTGTTTCCAGCAGTGTACTATTTACATAAACACTGTTTACTGTAGGGCACCGTTGATATCGTATATGTTTCCAGCAGTATACTGTTCACATAAACACTCTTTACGGGAGGGCACCGTTTGTATAGAATCTGTTTCCAGCAGTATACTGTTTACATAAACACTGTTTACTGTAGGGCACCGTTTATATATAATCTGTTTCCAGCAGTATACTGTTGACATGAACACTGTTTACTGTACAGCATCGTTTATATAGACTCTGTTTCTGGCGGTATACTGTTTACATAAACAATGTTTACTGCAGAGCACCGTTTATATAGAATCTGTTTCCGGCTGTATACTGTTTACATAAACACTGTTTACTGTAGGGCACCGTTCGTATATAATCTGTTTCCAGCAGTGTACTATTTACATAAACACTGTTTACTGTAGGGCACCGTTGATATCGAATATGTTTCCAGCAGTATACTGTTCACATAAGCACTCTTTACAGGAGGGTACCGTTTATATAGAATCTGTTTGCAGCAGTGTACTGTTTACATAAACACTGTTTACTGTAGGGCACCGTTTATATAGAATCTGTTTCCAGCAGTATACTGTTTACATAAACACTGTTTACTGTAGAGCACCGTTTATATAGAATCTGTTTACAACAGTATACTGTTTACATAAACACTGTTTACTGTAGCGCACCGTTTATATAGAATCTGTTTACAACAGTATACTGTTTACATAAACACTGTTTACTGTAGCGCACCGTTTATATAGAATCTGTTTACAACAGTATACTGTTTACATAAACACTGTTTACTGTAGCGCACCGTTTATATAGAATCTGTTTCCAGCTGTATACTGTTTACATAAACACTGTTTACTGTAGGGCACCGTTTATATAGAATCTGTTTTCAGAAGTATACTGTTTACATAAACACTATTTACGGTAGGGCACCGTTTATATAGAATCTGATTCCAGCAGTATACTGTTTACATAAACACTGTTCACTGTAGAGCACCGTTTATATAGAATCTGTTTCCAGCAGTATCCTGTTCACATAAACACTGTTTACTGTAGAGCACCGTTTATATAGTATCTGTTTCCAGCAGTATACAGTTTACTTAAACACTGTTTACTGTCGGGCACCGTTTATATAGTATCTTTTTCCAGCAGTATACCGTTTACTTAAACACTGTTTACTGTAGAGCACCGTTTACATAGAATCTGTTTCCTGCAGTATACCATTTACATAAATAATGTTTGCTGTTGGGCACCGTTCATATAGAATTTGTTTCCAGCAGTGTACTATTTGCATAAACACTGTTTACTGTAGGGCACCGTTGATATCGAATATGTTTCCAGCAGTACACTGTTCACATAAACACTCTTTACGGGAGGGCACCGTTTATATAGAATATGTTTCCAGCAGTATACTGTTTACATAAACACTGTTTACGGTAGGGCACCGATTATATAGAATCTGATTCCAGCAGTATACTGTTTACATAAACACTGTTTACTGTAGGGCACCGTTTATATATAATCTGTTTCCAGCAGTATACTGTTTACATGAACACTGTTCACTGTACAGCATCGTTTATATAGAATCTGTTTCCGGCTGTATACTGTTTATATAAACAATGTTTACAGCAGAGCACCGTTTATATAGAATCTGTTTCCGGCTGTATACTGTTTACATAAACACTGTTTACTGTAGACCACCGTTTATATAGAATCTGTTTCCAGCAGTATACTGTTTACATAAACACTGTTTACGGTAGGGCACCGTTTATATAGAATCTGATTCCAGCAGTATACTGTTTACATAAACACTGTTTACTGTACAGCACCGTTTATATAGAATCTGTTTCCAGCAGTATCCTGTTCACATCAACACTGTTTACTTTAGGGCGCCATTTATATAGTATCTGTTTCCAGCAGTATACCGTTTACTTAAACACTGTTTACTGTGATAGCACCGTTTACATAGAATCTGTTTCCTGCAGTATACCGTTTACATAAACACTGTTTACTGTAGGGCATCGTTCATGTAGAATCTGTTTCCAGCAGTGTACTATTTACATAAACACTGTTTACTGTAGGGCACCGTTGATATCGAATATGTTTCCAGCAGTATACTGTTCACATAAACACTCTTTACGGGAGGGCACCGTTTATATAGAATCTGTTTCCAGCAGTATACTGTTCACATGAACACTGTTTACTGTACAGCATCGTTTATATAGAATCTGTTTCCAGCAGTATACTGTTTACATAAACAATGTTTACTGCAGAGCACCGTTTATATAGAATCTGTTTCGAGCAGTATAGTGTTTACATAAACACTGTTTACTGTAGGGCAGCGTTGATATAGAATCTGTTTCCAGCAGTATACTGTTTACATAAACACTGTTTGCTGTACAGCACCGTTTAGATAGAATCTGTTTCCGGCTGTATACTGTTTACATAAACACTGTTTACTGTATGGCACCGTTTATATTGAATCTGTTTCCATTGTATACCATTTACATAAACACTGTTTACTGTAGGGCACCGTTTATATAGAATCTGATTCCAGCAGTATACTGTTTACATAAACACTGTTTTCTGTAGAGCACCGTTTATATGGAATCTCTTACCAGCAGTATTCTGTTCACATAAGCACTGTTTGCTGTAGTGCTATATTTACAAAAACTGTTTACAGTAGTGTATGATTTACATTAACCTTGTTTACTACAGAGCACTGTGTCCATAGACTCAGTTTGCAGTAGTGGGCGGTTTACATAAATATGTTTTACAGTTGCGCACTGTTTACATAGACTGTTTAGCGTAGGGCACTGTTTACATAGTCACTGTTTACAGCAGTGTACATTTTACAGAAGCACGGTTTACTGTTTGCACAGACTCTTTTAGCAGTTGTGTACAGTTTATGTCAACACTGCTCCCTGTAGGGCTCTGTTTACACACACTCTGTTGACATTAGTGCACGGTTTACTTTCGTTCTGTTTACTGCAGGGCATTGTTCACATAGCCTCTGGTGATAGCAGTGTACGGTGTATCTAAATGTCGGGAATTGTTTACATAGACTCTATTTACAACAGAATGCGGTTACATAAACACTGCTTATTGTAGTGCACTGTTTACATAGACTCTTATTACCGCAGGTTACTGTTTTCAAAAACTTTTTACTGCAGGACACTGTTTACATAGAATCTTTTTACAGCAGAGAACGGTTTACGTCTGCACTGTTTACTGTAAGGCGCTGTTTACATAATCGCTGTTTGCCGTGGTCTCCGGTTTACATTAAGGCATTTCACTGCAGGGCAGTGTTTACATGGACTTTGTTTACAGCAGTATACGACTTAATAAACTCTGTTTAGTTGAGGGCACTGTTCTCGTAGAGTTGTTTACTGTGGTGTACGGTTCACAGAAGTACTGGTTATTGTAGGGCGCTGTTTACATTCACTCTGTTTACAGTAGTTTACATTTTACATAAACACTGTTTACAGTAGTACTCAATTTACATATACTCTGTTTACAGCTGTGTACGATTTACAGAAACACTGTTTACTGTAGGACACTGTTTACATAGACTCTGTTTACAGAAGTATATGGTTTACTTTCACCCTGTTTGCTGTAGGGCACTGTTTCCATAGACTGTGTTACTGTACGGCACTATTTAAATTGTGTTTACTGTAGTGCACTGTGTACATAGTCTTTGTTTATAGCAGTGTACATTTTGCATATGCACGGTTTACTGTAGGGCATGTTTGCACAGACTCTGTTTACAGTTGTGCACAGTTTATGTAAACACTGCTTCCTGTAAGGTTCTGTTTACACTGACTCTGTTTACATTAGTGTACGGTTTGTTTTCACTATGTTTACTTCAGGGCCCTGTTTACGTAGTCTCTGTTTACATCAGTGTATGGTTTATATAAACACTGTTTAGTGTAGGGCACAGATTACACAGACATTGTTTACAAAGAGTACAATTTGCAGAAACACTGGCTATTGGAGGGCACTGATTACATAGACTCTTGTTACAGCACTGTACGGTTTACATTAACACTTTTTTAACAGATGGCACTGTTTAAAAAGGGTCTGTTTACATTAGTGTAAGGATTACTTTCACTCTGTTTACTGTATGGTGCTGTTTAAATACTGTTTACTGGAGGGCACTTATGCATAGACTGTTTCCAGTGGTGTACGGTTTAATTTCTCTGTTTACTGTAAGGCACTGTTTTCACCGACTTTCCTTACAGCAGTGTACATTTTACATACGCACTGTTTACTCTAGGGCACCGCTTACATAATGTGGAGATGCCGGCTTTGGACTGGGGTGAGCAGAGTAAGAAGTTCAACAGCTTTGTTTCAAATGACTAGCTTTTGGAGCACTTCTCAGGACAACAGTGTACTTTTTACATAACAACTGTTTCCAGTAGATCACTGATTACAAATACTCGGTTTGCAACAGTATACGGATAACGTAAACGCTGTTTACCGTAGGGCTCTCATCAATGTACGGTCCACATTAGCACTGTTTTCTGTTGGCACTGTTTGCATATAATGTTTACTGTAGTGCATTGCTTAAATACTTGTTACTGTTTGGCACTTTTTATATAGACGCTGTTAACTGTAGGGCACTGATTAAATACTGTTTACTGTAGCGCACTGTTTGCGTAGAACCTGTTTATAGCAGTAACGATTTACATAAACACTGTTAACTGTAGTATACTGTTTACATAAACTCTGTTTATAGCAGCGTACGATTTACATAAACATTGCATACTGGAGGGCACTGTTTACTTTGACTCCGTTTACAGCAGTGTACGGTGTATCTAAACAATGTTTTCTGGAGGGCATTGTTTACATAGTCTCTGTTTATAACAGTATAGGGTTTACATAAACACTGCTTACTGTCTCGCACTGTTTACATACAATCTTAATACAGCAGAGTACGGTTTACGTTGACACTGTGAACTGTAGGCGTTGTTGACATAGACGCTGTTTGCAGTTACGTCCGGTTTACATTAACACTATACTGTAGGGCAGTGTTTACATGGACTTCGTTTACAGCAGTATACGATTTAATAAAAACTGTTTAATTTACGGCACTGCTCACATAGAATTTATTTACAGCAGTGTATGGTTCACATAAACCCTGTTTATTGTAGGGCACTGTTTACATTCACTCTGTTTACAGCAGTGTACATTTTACATAAACACTGTTTAATAGGGCACTGTTTAATAGACTCCGTTTACAGCAGTGTACGGTTTACATAAAAGCTATTTACTGAAGGGGACTGTTACATTGACTCGTTTTCATTTCATACAGCAAGCTACGGCTTATATAAACACTTTATACTGGAGGTAACTGTTTTCATGGACTCTGATTACAGCAGCGCATGGTTAACTTTCACTCTGTTTATTGAAGGGCACTGTTTAAATAAACCATGTTTACCGTATTGTACGGTTTATACAAACACTGTTTACTGTAGGGCACTGTTTACCTAGCTAGTTTACAGTAGTGGACGGTTTACATGAAAACTATTTACTATTGGGCACTGTTACATAGACTCTATTGAGAGCAGGGCATGGCTTATATAAACACTGTTTACTGGAGGGAACTGTTTACGTGGACTCTTTTTACAGCAGTGCATGGTTAACTTTCTCTCTGTTTACTCGAGGGCACTGTTTACATAGACCAGGTTTACCGTATTGTACGGTTGACATAACCACTGTTTACTTTAGGGCACCGTTTAAATAGACCCTATTTACAGCAATACATATTTTAAATAAATCTGTTTACTGTACAGCACGGTTTATATAGAATCTGTTTCCAGCAGTATACCGTTTACACTGTTTGCTGTAGTGCTATATTTACAAAGACTCTATTTACAGTAGTGTATGATTTACTTTAGCATTGTTTACTACAGAGCACTGTGTACATGGACTCAGTCTGCAGTAGTGTACGGTTTACATAAATATTGTTTACAGTTGCGCACTGTTTACATAGACTGTTTAGCGTAGGGCACTGTTTACATAGTCCCTGTTTACAGCAGTGTACGATATACAGAAACACTGATTACTGTAGGGCACTGTTTACATAGACTCTGTTTACAGTAGTGTATGGTTTACTTTCACCCTGTTTACTGTAGGGCACTGTTTACATCGACACTGTTTACTGTAGGGCACAGTTTAAATTTTGTTCACTGTAGTGCACTGTTTACATAGTCTCTGTTTAAATCAGTGTACATTTTACATAAACACGGTTTACTGTGCGGCATTGTTTACACAGATTCTTTCAACAGTTGTGTACAGTTTACGTAAGCACTGCTTCCTGTAAGGTTCTGTTTACACTGACTCTGTTTACATTAGTGTACGGTTTGTTTTCACTATGTTTACTTCAGGGCCCTGTTTACGTAGTCTCTGTTTACATCAGTGTATGGTTTATATAAACACTGTTTAGTGTAGGGCACAGATTACACAGACATTGTTTACAAAGAGTACAATTTGCAGAAACACTGGCTATTGGAGGGCACTGATTACATAGACTCTTGTTACAGCACTGTACGGTTTACATTAACACTTTTTTAACAGATGGCACTGTTTAAAAAGGGTCTGTTTACATTAGTGTAAGGATTACTTTCACTCTGTTTACTGTATGGTGCTGTTTAAATACTGTTTACTGGAGGGCACTTATGCATAGACTGTTTCCAGTGGTGTACGGTTTAATTTCTCTGTTTACTGTAAGGCACTGTTTTCACCGACTTTCCTTACAGCAGTGTACATTTTACATACGCACTGTTTACTCTAGGGCACCGCTTACATAATGTGGAGATGCCGGCTTTGGACTGGGGTGAGCAGAGTAAGAAGTTCAACAGCTTTGTTTCAAATGACTAGCTTTTGGAGCACTTCTCAGGACAACAGTGTACTTTTTACATAACAACTGTTTCCAGTAGATCACTGATTACAAATACTCGGTTTGCAACAGTATACGGATAACGTAAACGCTGTTTACCGTAGGGCTCTCATCAATGTACGGTCCACATTAGCACTGTTTTCTGTTGGCACTGTTTGCATATAATGTTTACTGTAGTGCATTGCTTAAATACTTGTTACTGTTTGGCACTTTTTATATAGACGCTGTTAACTGTAGGGCACTGATTAAATACTGTTTACTGTAGCGCACTGTTTGCGTAGAACCTGTTTATAGCAGTAACGATTTACATAAACACTGTTAACTGTAGTATACTGTTTACATAAACTCTGTTTATAGCAGCGTACGATTTACATAAACATTGCATACTGGAGGGCACTGTTTACTTTGACTCCGTTTACAGCAGTGTACGGTGTATCTAAACAATGTTTTCTGGAGGGCATTGTTTACATAGTCTCTGTTTATAACAGTATAGGGTTTACATAAACACTGCTTACTGTCTCGCACTGTTTACATACAATCTTAATACAGCAGAGTACGGTTTACGTTGACACTGTGAACTGTAGGCGTTGTTGACATAGACGCTGTTTGCAGTTACGTCCGGTTTACATTAACACTATACTGTAGGGCAGTGTTTACATGGACTTCGTTTACAGCAGTATACGATTTAATAAAAACTGTTTAATTTACGGCACTGCTCACATAGAATTTATTTACAGCAGTGTATGGTTCACATAAACCCTGTTTATTGTAGGGCACTGTTTACATTCACTCTGTTTACAGCAGTGTACATTTTACATAAACACTGTTTAATAGGGCACTGTTTAATAGACTCCGTTTACAGCAGTGTACGGTTTACATAAAAGCTATTTACTGAAGGGGACTGTTACATTGACTCGTTTTCATTTCATACAGCAAGCTACGGCTTATATAAACACTTTATACTGGAGGTAACTGTTTTCATGGACTCTGATTACAGCAGCGCATGGTTAACTTTCACTCTGTTTATTGAAGGGCACTGTTTAAATAAACCATGTTTACCGTATTGTACGGTTTATACAAACACTGTTTACTGTAGGGCACTGTTTACCTAGCTAGTTTACAGTAGTGGACGGTTTACATGAAAACTATTTACTATTGGGCACTGTTACATAGACTCTATTGAGAGCAGGGCATGGCTTATATAAACACTGTTTACTGGAGGGAACTGTTTACGTGGACTCTTTTTACAGCAGTGCATGGTTAACTTTCTCTCTGTTTACTCGAGGGCACTGTTTACATAGACCAGGTTTACCGTATTGTACGGTTGACATAACCACTGTTTACTTTAGGGCACCGTTTAAATAGACCCTATTTACAGCAATACATATTTTAAATAAATCTGTTTACTGTACAGCACGGTTTATATAGAATCTGTTTCCAGCAGTATACCGTTTACACTGTTTGCTGTAGTGCTATATTTACAAAGACTCTATTTACAGTAGTGTATGATTTACTTTAGCATTGTTTACTACAGAGCACTGTGTACATGGACTCAGTCTGCAGTAGTGTACGGTTTACATAAATATTGTTTACAGTTGCGCACTGTTTACATAGACTGTTTAGCGTAGGGCACTGTTTACATAGTCCCTGTTTACAGCAGTGTACGATATACAGAAACACTGATTACTGTAGGGCACTGTTTACATAGACTCTGTTTACAGTAGTGTATGGTTTACTTTCACCCTGTTTACTGTAGGGCACTGTTTACATCGACACTGTTTACTGTAGGGCACAGTTTAAATTTTGTTCACTGTAGTGCACTGTTTACATAGTCTCTGTTTAAATCAGTGTACATTTTACATAAACACGGTTTACTGTGCGGCATTGTTTACACAGATTCTTTCAACAGTTGTGTACAGTTTACGTAAGCACTGCTTCCTGTAGGGCTCTGTTTAGACAGACTCTGTTTACATTAGTGCACGGTTTACTTTCAATCTGTTTACTGCAGGGCATTGTTCACATAGAATCTGTTGACAGCAGTGTACGGTGTATCGAAATGTAGGACATTGTTTCCAAAGACACTGTTTACAACAGAATGCGGTTTACATAAACACTGCTTACTGTCGTGCAGTGTTTACATAGACTCTTATTACAGCAGGTTACTGTTTTCAAAAACTTTTTACTGCAGGACACTGTTTACATGGAATCTTTTTACAGCAGAGGACGGTTTACGTCTGCACTTTTTACTGTCCGGCGCTGTTTACATAAACGCTGTTTGCCGTGGTCTTCGGTTTACATTAACACAGTTTACTGCAGGGCAATGTTTACATGGACTTTGTTTACAGCAGTGCTAATGTGAACCATACACTGATGAGAGCCCTACGGTAAACAGCGTTTATGTTATCCGTGCACAGCTGTAAACAGAGAATTTGTAATCAGTGACCTACTGTAGAGCCTATAAAATGCTTATGGGTGCCCAACTTGGGAAGAGAACGAAGACGACGCGGTTATTTGATCCTTCACGCTTCGCATTGAGGATCACAAGGAGAGCGTGTAGCCATCTGGGATGGCCACTTCAAGAATACAAATGGACATTTGCAAAGATTGCAGGGAAACATGGACAATAGTAAGAAAGCAAATAGGCACAGAGCCTGTCTGCATATTGGAGCCGCAGCTCCCAGACAAGACTGAAACTGTAGGCACAATAGCATATGGATGGCCGATCTCCGGGAACAAAGGAACATACTTAAGTAACCGATCTGGCGCCAGACCTCGCGGCGCCCGTTCCCCAAACCGAAAGCAGAAAACAAAGCATGCCAACGGCCACCTAGGACACGCCCAGCCGTCAGGGCACCCACCCCTTTATTGGTCAAGATCGATACGAGTGATCAAGATATGGCCCAATTGATTGGGGGCCATGTTCAAGGCACACCCAAAAGCGCGCTAAGCCCCTTCAGGTATAAGTGGAAGGCCCCAAGAGAGCATTGCTCTCTTGGACTTGGCTCTCACAGCAGAGAAACCCGTCCACCAGCTGCACCAGAAGCAGTGCAAGGTCAACACTCGCTACCAGGCGGGCGACCTTAGGTGCTTCCCCACCATTTCGGCTCCAGCAGCCTCAGAACCGAACAACGGCCCTTGTACCTCTGACTGAGTGGGCGCCCGAAGCTAAGGATAGGCTTTCGCAGTAGTCATAGTTTAGTCTGTAGTATTCCGTGCATGAGTAGATATTACTGTGTGTGTAAATAAATAGTATTGACTTTGAACTAACTAACTGGTGTACCGACTTTTTGATCAGTATTCAGGTTTGAATGTTGTGGCGGTATCCAAAGATACCTGACGACTCTAGAGCAAACATAATTAGGAGTAAGGAAGGCGACCATATTGACCACCATATTCAGAGCCAACCAAAGAGAGCAACACCTGCTAATGTTGCGACAGTGACAGTGGCCCCTCCCCCGCTTTTTCCGATCAGAGTACTTCCGGTCCGCTCTCTCCCGACACCGATGGGAAAATTGAAACAAGCAATTAATTTCTGCAAATTGTCAATTATTCATTTCTGTATATCTCTGAATGCATCGAAAAATCGAAACAAATGGATACTTCAGTACATTCAACAACTGCCCCCTGAAAATAGTTTGGATCACGGCATAGATACAAGTGTTTGTGCAGCAGCTCAGGAGCTGCAACATGAAGCCAATTTCCAGAACAACATCACTCATCAACACAGAATCATCTATCAAATAATATGTCCGTCTCCATATAGAATACACCATGAAAACTGTCCATAACAGGATGAAATTCAACGAGATAAGGAACAGCAATATGATTGATTTTGTTCGACTCGCCATCTCTGGGTCTCTGGACCTCTTCGCAGAATTGATTGCTCGAAGTCGGCTGCGGGCTTTATTGCTCACCACTATGTGTCTGATGGTTGCAACATTAAGCAACAGAATCAGGACGAATGGGACACACGGAGTCGCAATGTGATGCAGAAACTCGAAGGCTATCCAAACAGGAGATACTTGAGTTGAGAATGTTTGAAAGCAAAAACTGCGTCTGTTACTAATCGAGTACCAGTCTGAGAACATGAAGTACCAAAAAATGTTTTTAAAACAGCTCAGCACAGCCACGGTTCCGAGAACCACAGCAGCCACTTTCTCAGTGCAATATTTATTCTTCAGCTTCTGACAACAAATGGCCACAAATCGATCAAAGGTGAAAGACACAGTAAACCAGACAGAACAGTCCGTAGCTGCATAAAGAAAGACACCATGGATATTACACACGCGGATAGACCACAGGAAATAAAACCGCTCCCAGTAAACAATCGGGATGTGTCTGAATATTAGATCGAAAATAATGACCAGTAGATCTGCTGCTGCCATGGCCAGCAGGTAGCGAGTGACACATCTGGAGAGCCCACACTTCCGAATAGTCAGGGTTAGAATCGTAGCTACATTCGCTGGAGTGAAGCAAAATAAACAGTGAGATTCTGCATCTGGATGGAGAGAAAAACGTTAGTTTGACAGAATGATTATTGATCCGTTTCAAATATTAGGTCGGCACGGTATGCAATGGTTGTTACTGTTCTTTCACAGCTCCAGGCCCAGGTTCGATTCCAGGCTTGGGTCACTGTCTGTGCGGAGTCTTGACGTTCTCCCGTGTCAGCATTGTTTATTTTCTCCGGGTGCTGTGATTTTCTCCCACAGTTCAAAGATGTGCAGGTTAGGTGTATTGGCCATTCTAAATTGCCCATAATGTCCAAAATGGTTTGGTGGAGTTACTGCTTTACGGGGATAGTGTGAAGGCGTGGGCCTGGGCAGCGTGCTCTTTCCAAGGTCGATGCAGGCTCGTTGGGCCGAATGGCCTCCTTCTGCACAGTAAATTCTATGATTGTATGAAATATGTCACCGAATCCAGTCACATTCTTAGGTGGTTGCTTTGGAAACGACACAGACGCTATTGGCTGATGGGAATTCTTTATGATGAAAACCTCGATGCCTTATAGAGGAGTGTAAAGAAAGTAGGAAGGTGATTAAGAGGGAAATTAGGAGGGCTGGGAAGGATTATGAAATCTTCTTGGCAAGGAAGATTATGGTGAATCCCAAAGCATCTTATTCGTACGTAAAAAACAAGAGGGTCACCAGCGAAAGGATTAGACCAGTTAAGGCGAGTGGGTCTATCTCTATGTTGAACCAGAGGACGGGAAGGGTACTAAGTGAGTACTTTTCATCAGTGTTCACCAAGAAACGGACTTTGTGGAAGATGATTCTTGGGTGAGGTGTGTGGATAGTCTGAACATAGAACATAGAACATAGAAAATACAGCACAGAACAGGCCCTTCGGCCCACGATGTTGTGCCGAACCTTTGTCCTAGATTAATCATAGATTATCATTGAATTTACAGTTCAGAAGGAGGCCATTCGGCCCTTTGAGTCTGCACCGGCTCTTGGAAAGAGCGCCCTACCCAAACTCAACACCTTCACCCAACACCAAGGGCAATTTGGACATTAAGGGCAATTTATCATTGGCCAATTCACCTAACCTGCACATCTTTGGATTGTGGGAGGAAACCGGAGCACCCGGAGGAAACCCACGCAGACACGGGGAGGACGTGCAGACTCCGCACAGTCAGTGACCCAAGCCGGAATCGAACCTGGGACCCTGGAGCTGTGAAGCAATTGTGCTATCCACAATGCTACCGTGCTGCCCTTGAGAACAAATAAATCTACACTATATCATTTAACCGTAATCCATGTACCTATCCAATAGCTGCTTGAAGGTCCCTAATGTTTCCGACTCAACTACTTCCACAGGCAGTGCATTCCATGCCCCCACTACTCTCTGGGTAAAGAACCTACCTCTGACATCCCTCCTATATCTTCCACCTTTCACCTTAAATTTATGTCCCCTTGTAATGGTTTGTTCCACCCGGGGAAAAAGGCTCTGACTGTCTACTCTATCTATTCCCCTGATCATCTTATAAACCTCTATCAAGTCGCCCCTCATCCTTCTCCGTTCTAATGAGAAAAGGCCTAGCACCCTCAACCTTTCCTCGTAAGACCTACTCTCCATTCCAGGCAACATCCTGGTAAATCTTCTTTGCACCTTTTCCAAAGCTTCCACATCCTTCCTAAAATGAGGCGACCAGAACTGTACACAGTACTCCAAATGTGGCCTTACCAAAGTTTTGTACAGCTGCATCATCACCTCACGGCTCTTAAATTCAATCCCTCTGTTAATGAACGCGAGCACACCATAGGCCTTCTTCACAGCTCTATCCACTTGAGTGGCAACTTTCAAAGATGTATGAACATAGACCCCAAGATCTCTCTGCTCCTCCACATTGTCTGGGTCATGTTCAAATCAAAAAGGAGGAAGTATTGGGTCTTATATATTATATTAAAGTAGATCCGTCTCCTTGGCTGGATGGGGTTTACCCCAGAATACTGACGGAAACAAGGGAGGAAATTGGTAGGGACTTACCTGACATCTTTGTGTCCTCATTGGCCACAGGTGAGATACGACAGGACTGGAGAAGAGCTGATCTGGTACCGCTGTTTAAGAAAGGCAGCAGCGATAATCCAGGAAATTATAGGCAGTGAGCCTCGCGTCGGTAGTAGGTAAATAATTGGACAGTATTTTCAAGGACAGGATTGATCCCCATATGGAAAGAAATGGGCTAATTTGCGATAGACAGCATGGTTTTGTGAAGGGGAGGTCGTGCCTCACTAACTTGCTCAAGGTTTTTTTAGGAGGTGACAAAGATGATTCATAAGGGGAGGGCGGTGGATGTTATTTGCATGGATTTCAGTAAAACCTTTGCCAAAGGACAGCACGGTGGCACAGTGATTAGCATTACTGCCTCACGATGCCCAGGTCCCAGGTTCGATCCCGGCTCTCGGACGCTCTCTGTGTGGAGTTCGCACATCCTTCCTGTGTTTGCGTGGGTTTTCCCCCCAAAACCAAGAGATGTGCAGGATAGATGGATTGGCCATGCTAAATTGCCGCTTAATTGGGAAAAAAAATGTTTTGTACTTTAAATGAATTTTAAAAAAAACATGACCAAGTGCCTCATGGCACTCTGGTCCAAAAGGTGAAGTCACACGGGATCTAAGGTGAGGTGGTAAGATGGATACAGAACTGGCTCGGTCACGGATGGCAGATGGTAGCAGTGAAACGGTTTTTTTTTTCTGAATGGAAGGCAGTGACCCGCGATGTTCCACAGGCAACTGTACTGGGGTCCTTGTTGTTTGGAGCTCATATGAACGATTTGGAGGAACATGCAGCCGGTCTGATTAGTAAGTTTGTGGGTGACACCAAGTTTAGTGCAGTGGCAGATACTGTTGAGGATTGTCCGAGAATACAGCAGAACATTTATAGATTGGAGACTTGGATAGGGAAATGGTAAATGGATTTTAATCAGGATAAATGCGAATTAATGCATTTTGGTAGATCTAACATAGAGTGGAAATATGCAGTAAATAGCAAAGCTCTTCGGGATAAAGAGAGATCTGGGTATACTGGTCCACAGATCTTTGAAAGTGGCAACACAAGTGGACAATGTAGTGAAGATAGCATACGGAATGCTTGCCTTCATTGGACGTGGATTTAGTATAACAACTAGCAGTTCATGGATAGAACCTTGGTAAGGCCGCCCTTGGAATATTGCGCACAATTCTGGATGCCACATTACAGAAGTGTGTGGAGGCTTTGAACAGTTTGCAGAGGAGGTTTACCAAGATATTTCCTGGTGTGGAGGGTCTGATCTGTGCAGCAGTGCTGGTCCGACTGTTTTCATTCGAGAGACAGGGGTTGAGGGGTGACCTGATAGAGGTCTACAGTATTAGAAGGGGCATGGATAGAGTGGATGGGCAGGCACTCTTTCCTATGGTGGACTGGCCAGGCATCATGGGACATAGGTTTAAGGTTCGTGGGGCAAAGTGTCGGTATGTGTGAAGCAGGTTATTTACGCAGGTGGTGGTGAGTGCCTGGAACGCGTTGTCAGAGGAGGTTGTGAAAGCAAATACATTAACGGCGTTCAAAAGGCAACTTGCAAAAACATGGATAGGATGGGTATAGAGGGATAGGGCACAAGGACGTACTGAGGGTTTTGGTAAATGTCGGTATCATGACAGGTACATGCTTAGAGGGCCGAATGGCCTGTTCCTGTGCCGTATTGTGCTTTGTTCTTTGTTCTAATAATTTCTAGGTGATCCGTTCCAAATCATACCCATTTGTGTCCAGTTGTGCTGTCGATTCATTGACTTTACAAAGAGTGTGCCCTTTGATTTTGTTTTGTTTCCACCCACACCAAATCAGCATCTTGTCCCTTTGTGCCAATATCAATTCTTAATACAGCCTTGATGTCATCTTTCTCCTATACAGCAACTCCACCTCCTGTTCCATTATGTCTGTCCTTGTGGAATGCTGAGTACCCTTGGACATTTAACTCCCAGTCCCGGTCCTCCTGAAACCATGTTTCAGTGATCCCCACCAAATCACTCCCATTTGTATCTATCTGTGCTGTCAGCTCATTGACCTTATTCCAAAAACTACGTGGACTCAGGCAAAGGGTTTCCAAATATGTCCGACTGATTTGTCTTTCACTTGTAAGATTTTCTTGCGCACTATTCTTTTCACACACTCTGGCCTCCTTCATTAATCTCTGGTAAAAGTGTGCCGCATCCACAACTTTCGCTCTCACAGTCACCTTATATTTCTTATCCTTCCCCTCCCCGCTATTTGCTAGTTTAAAGTCCTTGTGACCACCCTATTTTCTCCTTTCCGCTGGAACAATGTTCCCAGTCCAATTCAGGTGGACGCCATCCCAACGGAACAGATCCATCTTGCCAACATACTGATGCCAGTGCCGCATGAAATGTAGCCCCCTTTTCCTGCACCACTCGTTTAGCTGCGTGTTTACTTCCCTAATTTTCTCATTCCTAGGCCAATTTGCAGATGCCTGGGGTAGAAATCCAGAGATTATAACCCTCGAGGACCTGTTCGTTAATTTTGGTTCTAGTTCCTGGTAATTCACAAACAGATCCTCAAACAGGTCCAAGGGGCTGGTTTAGCACAGGTAAAAGAGCTGGCTTTTAAAGCAGACCAAGGCAGGCCAGCAGCACAGTTCAATTCCCGTACCAGCCTCCCCAAACGGGCGCCGGAATATGGCGACTGGGGGATTTTCAAAGTAACTTCATTTGAAGCCTACTTGCGACAATAAGCGATTATCATTTTCATTTTCATCCATGCAGACACCATACAGACAGTGAGCCAACCCGGGAATCGAACCTGGGACCCTGGAGTTGTGAAGACATTCTGCTAACCACCATGCTACCGTGCTGCGCTTGATTTCCAGCACACTGGCACCGGGCAGCCAACATATCATGTGACACACTTGGTCCTGCTTATAAAGGATGCTCTTTGTCTCCCTAATCATTGAATCCCCTACTGCTACCAATTGTCTTTTTGCTTCCACGCTTGAATGTCCTCCTGTACCACGGCGCAGTGGTCAGCTAACTCATCCTCCTCATCAACAATGGATCAAGTACCTCCTACCTGTTGGACAAGGTCAAGAGCTGAGGCACCCATGCATCAATGTCTGTCCCTGACCACTGGCTGAATTCAAGGTAGTGAGCCGAAGTGGTTCGACTACCTCCTGGAACACAGTGTCTGGGTACCTCTCCCCCTCACTGACCTGTCGCAACGCCTGAAACTCAGAATCCAACTCATCAACTGTGAGCCGGAGTTCCTCGAGCAACCAACACTTACTACAAATGTGGTCACTAGATACCACAATGGGGCACATCAGCTCTTTCATCATGCTGGAAGAACACACCACGCATTTTTAATATTTCCCCATTACCTCAATATATAACAAGAAATTTCAAATGGATTTTCAAATTTGAACAGATTCCTTATTCGCCAAGAAAATCACTCCTTCCTGTAATGACACACTTCATCCCCCGCCCCGCCCCTCCCCAAGTCGGAACAGTGTGTCAGTGAATCATGAAACCGCTTTACATTCCCAAGGTCTGTTCGATAATCTCCTGCTCAGCTCTGCGTCCGATATTTCCGTGTCACCTTCAGCCAATTTCACCCAACTCCGTGTTTTCCACCCAACTGTCAAGCACTCTCGCCCTGCCAAGTAGCTCTCACAGTGCAGAAAAACAGTGCTGCCAAACAGTGCAGACAAACAATACTGACTGGCTTCATTTTTTATCGGCCTCAATATCCAATGCTCTGGAAACAGAATTAAATCATTTGCACAATCCAACAGATACAGTTGAGTGTAACTCAGCTGAATCCTGTTTCAGGAATACAACTCGCCAAACGAGTAGCTTTCAATTACCCGATGTGAGGGCTAATTTAGCTTTCAATTGAAGATCAGTTTAATTGCTAGTTACCCCCTTAGAACCCGTTAGAACTCACCACTTGAACTTGCTGTATTTTACCCAGCTCGAAAGCAATCTCGTCAGCCACGCATCAATCTCAGCGCAGGCTCCTGTTGACAGAGTGCGCCGGAGATTGCCACAATGAAGAGATACATTTATAAGTCAATTTACGTCAAAAAGGTGGAAAGAACAGCCTTCAGTGGATAGATGTTGCAGAAATATGGAAAAGGTCAATGAGCAGGGCGAAAGGGAATATATGTGCGCAATGCTTGCATCAGAAAAGAGTCTGAAAACAGCAGGTTAAAGTCCAACAGGTTGTTTCGAATCACTATCTCGCAGCGCAGCTCCTTCGACAGGTGAGGAAGGACCTAAGGAAAGAGCTGCACTCCGAAAGCTAGTGATTCGAAACAGAACTGTTGGACTTTACCCTTGTGTTGCAAGATTTCTAACTGTGCCCACCCCCGTCCAACGCCGGCATCTCCACGTCATGCATCAGAATGGTGATTGAACAGAGGCAGGGATTTTCAGCGCGCTGCAGAGTTTGGTCATCTGAAGTGTTTCGCTGATGGCATTGGAGTTCTCGAGTCCGACTTTAACAAAGACACATTTGAGAATATGTGAAGGGGTCTCGAAGTCAGAATTGGGGAAGTGATATTTCGGAGATGATATTATACAGTTAGTACTGGAAATGACGTAGGTTAGCAACTCTCCACCATGTGAAAGCAATTGCAGAGATTGTGAACTATATTATTGTATATCTATATCGTTCACTTGAGGAAGGAGCAGCGCTCCGAAAGCTAGTGACATCGAAACAAACTTGTTGGACTTTAACCTGGTGTTGTCAGACTTCTTACTGTGCTCACCCCAGTCCAACGCTGGATCTCCACATTATATTATTTTAAGGCTCAGGCATTTGACAGATCAGGGAAATTACATTGATGGAGAGTAAAGGTGTTTCAGATTGAACTGCACAAAATGCATTTTCACATCCAAGTATCAATCAAGCAAAGTGCCGTGTGTATCAATGAATTGTAAAATTAATAGAGATATAGTTACTGACCCGGCACACCGAAAACAGCAAGGAAGGGATAGTAACCCGCCTGAATGATCTGGAGTGTGAAATAGATCCGTTTTTCCAATGACATCCATTTATAAAATGTGGAAAGTTGGTAAAGCGCGCCGAATAAACCTCTGTTTACTGTTGGAACATTCCAGTCTTTTGTTCTCAGATTCTGGCCAACCAGGATTATTTCCTGATTTTCATCCATTGATGGAACATTCCTACACACTGATCGGAGATTCGGAAACATTTTCGTATCATTCCAATCCATTGTTCTCACATTCACAGCCATTGTTGTAACATGCCAGGCTGCGAATCTCAGATTTCAATCTCTCCCCTCGCACCGCCTGCAGCCGCTGATCTCTCTCAGTTGCCAAAGCGATGCTGCCAAAGAGATTATGGGAGAACTCCTTGAAAGGAGTCTCGTTTTACAGAAAATGGAATCCCTCAAGGGAAACAATTTGGGTCCAGGGAGACTGATCCGATTTCCACTCCCTAAAATAGCAGGTAGTAGTAATTGAGGGATCCAGGAAAATGCTCTGGGGTCTGGGTTTGAATTCAACCAGGGCATTCGGAGAGATTGAATGCAATAAAGATCTGGAAATAAATTCCGATTGGTGGTCATGAAACCTTTTTCGTTTGTCGTAAAAATCCAGCTGGTTCACTGATGTCCTTCAGGGAATAATAACAACCTGCGCAGTGAGAAAGCAGTTGCAATTAACTCTTTTCAATGAGACAGGATTTGCATCAGACATTGACGAAAATCTAACAATCAGCCATGGATATCACAGTGACGCCGAGGAATTGAGGTGTGTACAGTGAACAAGAATAACAAGAAAGGAGAGACTGATAATCACTGTAGCAATCTCTGTAATGCCAACTGTGGTGAGTTTCGAGAGATCAACAATTCGGGACAAAATTAGTCTTTGCGACAAGATATGCGCACCACAAATGATACCAGATTGACTAATGCGTTCGTCTCACATGCAGCCCAAAATGGCCAGAAAGCTTGGGAATCTGTTGACCCTCCTGACTCAACACACACTGTGACCTGGCCCCTTCACCATTTAACCCGAGCACGGCAAAGGGAAGCTCAGGCCACCGGGATCGCCTCCAAAACGGCAAAATGTTGTTGTTCCAATTCAGGGACACAGGGCAATCTGGAAACATGACGGAGGACAAAGAGAGATACTAATAAAGGTGCATTCACCTCCCTATCCCGAGATACACGGTCCAGATAAGATCCATGGTGGACCCGCAAGCAGGAGCAATGCCGCACCACCGAAAAGACCAGGATTAGCGTCAACCCGCCGGAGGTATAATTGTGACCGAGTCCGTCACTTCTTTCCCAGACTCTCGCGAACCTAACCAATATTCACAAGGTCCTGAGGAAACTCACCAGGCCTTGGACGCGCCGGCAGCAGCTCGGACGGCACCAATATGCACGAAAGAAGAGTCGCCATAGTTTTGAGGGGCGTAGGTTCCTGACTCAATCTCCCCACGCGCCCGCTATGTACCCAATGACGGTGTCAGGCCTCTGCAGAGTGGTTCCGCAGCGTCAAATATGAGAATATAGGGCGTTTCCTAGTGAGCGTTGGGTAGGAGGCATCCAGCAAATATTTATGGGATAGTGGACCACACTTAACACCAGCAGCTCACCCCGAATTGAATGGTGCATTGAAAGGAAAATCATGTTGAGCGGTTTCAACGGCCATTTGCAACAAGGTGGAGAAACTGACCCTTTGGAGTTTACATAGGAAGACATATTTATTTTTCATTCTGCTATCTTGAATGATTTATCTCCAGGACCGAACACAACTTAGATTTCGATCAATGAGAAAGTTTAATTTATCCTGCAAAACAGCAAATTGCATTGTTTGACAAATGGATGGAGAGTTAAAAGCATCATCCACGATTTATGTGTGTAAATCCATGGACCAAATGTGTACCGTGAGCCAACTGCGCGTTCAGCCGGGCAAAATGTCACGGTATCTCTCGGTGTAACATGTGCTCTGGAATCGAGAGCCCGTTTCTACCCAACTCAATTCTGACAGTGCGGAATGTCAGGAGAGGTCGCTGGAGAGGGGCTGGACCAAAGCTCAGAAGTCATGTTGGTTTCCCAAACAATCAGGAGAACATGTGCCGAAAGTAATTTCCGGATTAATGGGGCAGGGTGTCCAGCTTCTCGTAGTCTCAGCAAATAATTCACCTATCTGTTCAATAAATAAGCCGGATGTGTCCTGAACCCCTAACTATCGACGACCGAAGACTGACTTACACAGCCCCTGTGACCTCCCCGCTGTTGTGAGCAATCCCGAGGTTTGGAAATTACGAACTACACAAGCCCGAAATGTTACTGTTTTAGATATCAGGAATAGATTTTGGTGAATTTCCGTAAGACGGGAACGCCAATACAAATTTCCTTTCACCTTCCTGGGTCAACAGTGCACCTGCATATGTGGACCGCAGGGATTTCACAATATTCCCATAATCCGAAACGGAAATTTTAGCTCAGTATGTAGACGCCCTTCTCCTCCAAAACGTAAGGAGAGAGGAACACTGAGATATCCTCGATGATTCGCGAGGCCTCTCCGCCATCCTGGGACAAAAAGTTAAACCAAACTTCTGGGATGATGAAAAGCCGGATGACAATTATAGCCGCTCTGGTGATCTGTGTGAAACGAGAGGTAGAAAGGAAAAAGCTATAGACCAGCTGACAATTCCTATTAGCCCCGATTTAAAACACTTAAGATTGTATTTTAGGACTGTTATGATATTGTCTAAACCACTTGGACAGTTTTGGATCAAAGATCTTCACCGTAGTTTTATTTACCAAACAAAGAACACCCCTTGGACTGGGACAGTGCTGTTCACACAGGTCATTCCTGAACTAAAAAGGCGCCAGCCGTACAGACATCGAATCCAGAATTGCATTTTGACATTCACGTAGCGGCGATGGACGCTACTATCTCTGCCGGTCTCGTGCAGGAAAGGCCCGGGAGGCTGGGACCGGCTGCGTCTGCGTCCTCACCCTTACGTCCGACACAACAGGAATATTCCACATTTGAATGCCACGGACTGGCAGTTTCCGGGGCAATCCAACTTTTTACCTATATATTTGGCCTCAATCCACTAACTATTTTTGCAGAACTGACCCCCCCCCCCCAGTTATTATTAGATGGACGAATAAAAGGTGGAATTATTAGGCAGAAGCACAATGCCCGATGAGAGTTAACATGATAAGGTTAGGCCACTCCCGTTAACAGAAGTCTTGTACCCACTTTCCTTGTAGACATCAGTAATGCCGGGGAAGCGCTGGAATACCACTTTGTGGCAGCACCTAGTCCCAAGGGACCGATTCTGCCAAAACAAAGCAGGGGTGGTACCGAATAGCACATTATAAACCAGAGAACAGTAGACAGACACAAAAAACCACTCACACATTGTATAGGCGGATCCTCGATTGATGATGGAGTGAGGGAATCCGGATTTTGCAATCATATGGAGAACAATCAAGGGCAGGTGCTGGAGGTAAGAACATCGAACCTATCCAATGACATCAGCGCTCAGACTGTCTAATGAACAGCAGTAACATTTGTCGTCACCTACACGGAATATTACCTCCCACCCCCCCCCCCCCCCACCCCCACCACATGACATTCTTTCAGACAGCATGTATGTTTCTCAAGTACTGACTGACTGTTCGCCGATATCGGAAGCTGGAGGATTTGTGTGAACCGATGAACAGCCTCTCCCGTTAACCACATTAACAAAATATGTAATCGAGAACGCCCAAGGGCATCACAGTGGGGTAATTAAGGCAATGACTCGCCATTGGCCCTCCCCAGCAGGCAACCTAAGTGCAGATCAGTTAGCAAAGCAAGAGGCCAGTGTGTTGCCCATAAGGCCATAAGACAAAGGAGCAGAATAAGGCCTTTCGGACCATCGAGTCTGCTCCGCCATTAAATCATGCCTGATAGTTTCTCATTCCCATTCTCCTGCCATCTCCTCATAACCCCTTATCCCCTTACTAATCAAGAACCTATTTAATTCTGCCTTAAAGGAACTCAATGATCTGGACTCCACAGCCTTCTGCGGTAAAGAATTCCACAGATTCACCAGCATCGGGCTGAGGAAATCCCTCCTCATCTCAGTTTCAAATGTAGTCTGAGATGGTGTACTCTGGTTCTAGTTTTTCCTCCAAGTGGAAACATCCTCACCACGTCCGCTGTATCCAGGCAGTGGCCTGTAAGTTTCAATAAGATTCCCCTCATCCTTCTAAACTCCTATGAGTACAGACCCAGAGTCCTCAACCGTTCCTCATATGACAATTTCTTCATTCCTGAGATCATTCTTATGAACTTCCTTTGGACCCTTTCCTAGGCCAGCACATCCTTCCTTTGATACGGGGCCCAGAACTGGTCACAATACACCAAATGGGGCCTGACCAGAGCCTTATACAGCCTCATAATCAGCATCTTGGCCCTTTGTGCCAATATAAATTCTAAATACAGTCTTTATATTCTCTTTATCCAATGCAGCAACTCCACCTCCTGTTCCATTCTGTCTATCCTTTCAGAATACTGAGTTCTCTTGGACATTTATCTCCCAGTCCCGGTCCTCCTGCTACAATTGTTCAGTCATCCCCACCAAATCACACCCATTTGTATCTATTTGTGCTGTCAGCTCATTGACCTTATTCTGAATACTGCGTGTATTCAGGTACAAGGTTTCCAAATCTGTCCGTCTGATTTGTCTTTCACTTGAAGGGTTTTCTTGCGCACTATGCTTTTCACACATTCTGACCTCCTTCATTAATCTCTGGTAACAATGTGCCTCATCCACAACTTTCGCTCCCTATATCACCTTACATTTTTTCCCGTGTCCTTACGCCTTCGCAGCAGATTGGCAAGCCCTGACTGTTTATTCTATTCACCTCTACCTTCCCCTCACATACTGACCTGCTGTTCTGGTTCCGATTAACCATTACACATCTTGTAGTTTTACCTTTTCCGTCTCCGTTATTTGCCAGTTTAAAGGCTGTGACCACCCTATTTTCTCCGTTCCGCCAGAACAATGTTCCCAGTCCTCAATGGAACCTATGCCTCCTGTCCACATACTGATGCCAGTTCCGCAAGAAATGGAACCCCCCTTTCCTCCACCACTCCTTTAGCCGCGTGTTTACTTCCCTAATTTTCTCATTCCTATGCCATTTTTCAGATGCCTAGGGTAGTAATCCAGATAGTATAACTCTTGAGGACATGTTCGTTAATTTTGTTCCTAGTTCCTGATAATAATAATAATAGGCCACTACAACTGGATTCTCCCCCTCCCACTCAAATATCATTTCAAGCCAGTTAGAGATGTCCCTCACCCTGGCACTGGGCAGGCAACATACCATGCGGCAATCTTGGTCCTGCTTACAAAAGATGCTCTTTGTCTCCCTGATCATTGAATCCCCTACTGCTACCACTTGTCATTTTGCTTCCCCGCTTGAATGGCCTCCAGTACCACGGCACAGTGGTCAGCTAACTCATCCTCCCGACAATCCTTGTCCCCATCAACAATGGAGCCAGTACCATGTACCTTTTGGACAAGGTCACGAGCTGAGGCTCCTCCATCCCTGAAGATGCGATCCGCTCGACCTGCCTCAGTCGCAGCCACATGCTGCTGTCCCTGACCGCTGGCTGCATTCACGGTAGTGAGCCTAAGTGGTCTGACAGTCTTCTGGAACACGGTGTCTAGTTACTTCTCGCCCTCCCTAATCTGTCGCAACGCCTGAATCTCAGAGTCCGACTCATCAAATCTGAGCTGGAGTTCCACGAGCGAACAACATTTACGACAGATGTGGTTACTAGGAACCACAATGAGCTCCACCAGCTCTTACATCATCCAGGAAAAAACACACGACCCTCAACCTGTCGTTTATTGAATTCGATTTTAATTTTGTTAACTGTTTAAAACGTTTTTAATGTTCCCCCATTACCTCAATATGAACAATTCATAGCCAGACATTTGAAATGAATTTTCAAATTTGAACAGAGACTTATTCGTTAGGCAATTCACATCTTCCTGTGATTACACTTTTCACCCCCCCCCCCCCCACTAATTCAGAACACTGAGTCAGTGAATCATGAAACCGCTTTACATTCCCGGGGCCTGTTCGATAATCTCCTGCTCAGCTCTGCGTCCGATATTTCGGTTTCACCGTCTCCCAGTTTCACCCAACTCCGTGTTTTCCACCCAACTCTAAAGCACTCTCGTCCTGCCAAGTATCACTCACAATACAGACAATCAGTACTGCCAAACAGTGCAGAAAACAGTACTGCGTGTCTTTCCTGTTTATCGGCCTCAATATCCAATGGCCTGGAAACAGGATTAAACCAGTTGCACAATCCAACAGGTACAGATGAGTGTAACTCATCTGAATCCTGTTTCAGGAATACAACTAGCCAAACGAGCAGCTTTCAATTACCCGATTTGAGGGCTAATTTAGCTTGCAATTGAAGATCAGTTTAACTACTAGTTACACCCTTATAACCCGTTAGAACTCACCACTTGAACTCGCTGTTTTTTACCCAGCTATAAAGCTCTCTCGTCCAGCCACTTAACACTCTCAGTGCAGGCCCCTGGTGACACAAAGAGGCGGAGATTGCGACAAAGAACATAGAACATAGAACATAGAAAATACAGCACAGAACAGGCACTTCGGCCCACGATGTTGTGCCGAACATTTGTCCTAGATTAATCATAGATTATCATTGTGCAGGAGGGTTTCCTGAAACAATATGTTGACAGGCCAACAAGAGGCGAGGCCACGTTGGATTTGGTTTTGGGTAATGAACCAGGCCAGGTGTTGGATTTGGAGGTAGGAGAGCACTTTGGGGACAGTGACCACAATTCGGTGACGTTTACGTTAATGATGGAAAGGGATAAGTATACACCGCAGGGCAAGAGTTATAGCTGGGGGAAGGGCAATTATGATGCCATTAGACGTGACTTGGGGGGGGATAAGGTGGAGAAGTAGGCTGCAAGTGTTGTGCACACTGGATAAGTGGGGCTTGTTCAAGGATCAGCTACTGCGTGTTCTTGATAAGTATGTACCGGTCAGACAGGGAGGAAGGCGTCGAGCGAGGGAACCAAGGAAGTGGAATCTCTTGTTAAGAGGAAGAAGGAGGCCTATGTGAAGATGAAGTGTGAAGTTTCGGTTGGGGCGATTGATAGTTACAAGGTAGCGAGGAAGGATCTAAAGAGAGAGCTAAGACGAGCAAGGAGGGGACATGAGAAGTATTTGGCAGGAAGGATCAAGGAAAACCCAAAAGCTTTCTATAGGTATGTCAGGAATAAGCGAATGACTAGGGAAAGAGTAGGACCAGTCAAGGACAGGGATGGGAAATTGTGTGTGGAGTCTGAAGAGATAGGCGAGATACTAAATGAATATTTTTCGTCAGTATTCACTCAGGAAAAAGATAATGTTGTGGAGGAGAATGCTGAGCCCCAGGCTAATAGAATAGATGGCATTGAGGTATGTAGGGAAGAGGTGTTGGCAATTCTGGGCAGGCTGAAAATAGAAAAGTCCCCGGGACCTGATGGGATGTATCCTAGGATTCTCTGGGAGGCCAGGGAAGAGATTGCTCGACCTTTGGCTTTGATTTTTATGTCATCATTGGCTACAGGAATAGTGCCAGAGGACTGGAGGACAGCAAATGTGGTCCCTTTGTTCAAAAAGGGGAGCAGAGACAACCCCGGCAACTATAGACCGGTGAGCCTCACGTCTGTAGTGGGTAAAGTCTTGGAGGGCATTATAAGACACAAGATTTATAATCATCCAGATAGGAATAATATGATCAGGGATAGTCAGCATGGCTTTATGAAGGGTAGGTCATGCCTTACAAACCTTATTGAGTTATTTGAGAAGGTGACTGAACAGGTAGACGAGGGTAGAGCAGTTGATGTGGTGTATATGAATTTCAGCAAAGCGTTTGATAAGGTTCCCCACGGTAGGCTATTGCAAAAAATACGGAGGCTGGGGATTGAGGGTGATTTAGAGATGTAGATCAGAAATTGGCTAGCTGAAAGAAGACAGAGGGTGGTGGTTGATGGGAAATGTTCAGAATGGAGTACAGTCACAAGTGGAGCACCACAAGGATCTGTTCTGCGGCCGTTGCTGTTTGTCATTTTTATCAATGACCTAGAAGAAGGCGCAGAAGGGTGGGTGAGTAAATTTGCAGACGATACTAAAGTCGGTGGTGTTGTCGATAGTGTGGAAGGATGTAGCAGGTTACAGAGGGATATAGATAAGCTGCAGAGCTGGGCTGAGAGGTGGCAAATGGAGTTTAATGTAGAGAAGTGTGAGGTGATTCACTTTGGAAGGAATAACAGGAATGCGGAATATTTGGCTAATGGTAAAGTTCTTGAAAGTGTGGATGAGCAGAGGAATCTAGGTGTCTATGTACATAGATCCCTGAAAGTTGCCACCCAGGTTGATAGGGTTGTGAAGAAGGCCTATGGAGTGTTGGCCTTTATTGGTAGAGGGATTGAGTTCCGGAGTCGGGAGGTCATGTTGCAGCTGTACAGAACTCTGGTACGGCCGCATTTGGAGTATTGCGTACAGTTCTGGTCACCGCATTATAGGAAGGACGTGGAGGCTTTGGAGCGGGTGCAGAGGAGATTTACCAGGATGTTGCCTGGTATGGAGGGAAAATCTTATGAGGAAAGGCTGATGGGCTTGAGGTTGTTTTCGTTGGAGAGAAGAAGGTTAAGAGGAGACTTAATAGAGGCATACAAAATGATCAGGGGGTTGGATAGTGTGGACAGTGAGAGCCTTCTCCCGCGGATGGATATGGCTGGCACGAGGGGACATAACTTTAAACTGAGGGGTAATAGATATAGGACAGAGGTCAGAGGTAGGTTCTTTACGCAAAGAGTAGTGAGGCAGTGGAATGCCCTACCTGCTACAGTAGTGAACTCGCCAACATTGAGAGCATTTAAAAGTTTATTGGATAAACATATGGATGATAATGGCATAGTGTAGGTTAGATGGCTTTTGTTTCGGTGCAACATCGTGGGCCGAAGGGCCTGTACTGCGCTGCATTGTTCTATGTTCTATCATTGAATTTACAGTGCAGAAGGAGGCCATTCGGCCCTTTGAGTCTGCACCGGCTCCTGGAAAAAGGACCCTACCCAAACTCAACATCTCCACCCAACACCAAGGGCAATTTTGAACATTAAGGGCAATTTATATTGGCCAATTCACCTAACCTGCACATCTTTGGACTGTGGGAGGAAACCGGAGCATCCGGAGGAAACCCACGTAGACACGGGGAGGACGTGCAGACTCCGCACAGACAGTGACCCAAGCCGGAATCGAACCTGGGACCCTGGAGCTGTGAAGCATTGTGCTATCCACAATGCTACCCTGCTGCCCTTAAGAACAAATAAATCTACACTATATCATTTTACATTAATCCATGTACCTATCCAATAGTTGCTTGAAGGTCCCTAATGTTTCCGACTCAACTACTTCACAGGCAGTGCATTCCATGCCCCCACTACTCTCTGGGTAAAGAACCTACCTCTGATATCCCTCCTCTATCTTCCACCTTAAATTTATGTCCCCTTGTAATGGTTTGTTCCACCCGGGGAAAAAGTCTCTGACTGTCTACTCTATCTATTCCCCTGATCATCTTATAAACCTCGATCAAGTCGCCCCTCATCCTTCTCCGTTCTAATGAGAAAAGGCCTAGCACCCTCAACCTTTCATCGTAAGACCTACTCTCCATTCCAGGCAACATTCTGGTAAATCTTCTTTGCACTTTTTCCAAAGCTTCCACATCCTTCCTAAAATGAGGCGACCAGAACTGTACATATTACTCCAAATGTGGCCTTACCAAAGTTTTGTACAGCTGCATCATCACCTCACGGCTCTTAAGTTCAATCCCTCTGTTAATGAACGCGAGCACACCATAGGCCTTCTTCACAGCTCTATCCACTTGAGAGGCAACTTTCAAAGATGTATGAACATAGACCCCAAGATCTCTCTGCTCCTCCACATTGCCAAGAACTCTACCGTTAACCCTGTATTCCGCATTCATATTTGTCCTTCCAAAATGGACAACCTCACACTTTTCAGGGTTAAACTCCTTCTGCCACTTCTCAGCCCAGCTCTGCATCCTATCTATGTCTCTTTGCAGCCGACAACAGCCATCCTCACTATCCACAACTCCACCAATCTTCGTATCGTCTGCAAATTTACTGACCCACCCTTCAACTCCCTCATCAAAGTCATTAATGAAAATCACAAACAGCAGAGGACCCAGAACTGATCCCTGTGTTACGCCACTGGTAACTGGGATCCAGGCTGAATATTTACCATCCACCACCACTCTCTGACTTCTATCGATTAGCCAGTTCGTTATCCAACTGGCCAAATTTCCCACTATCCCATGCCTCCTTACTTTCTGCATAAGCCTACCAGGGGGAACCTTATCAAATGCCTTACTAAAATCCATGTACACTACATCCACTGCTTTACCTTCATCCACATGCTTTGTCACTTCCTCAAAGAATTCAATAAGACTTATAAGGCAAGACCTACCCCTCACAAATCCGTGCTGTCTATCCCTAATCAAGCAGTGTCTTTCCAGATGCTCAGAAATCCTATCCTTCAGTACCCTTTCCATTACTTTGCCTATCACCGAAGTAAGACTAACTGGCCTGTAATTCCCAGGGTTATCCCTAGTCCCTTTTTTGAACAGGGGCACGACATTCGCCACTCTCCAATCCCCTGGTACCACCCCTGTTGACAGTGAGGACGAAAAGATCATTGCCAACGGCTCTGCAATTTCATCTCTTGCTTCCCATAGAATCCTTGGATATATCCCGTCAGGCCCGGGGGACTTATCTATCCTCAAGTTTTTCAAAATGCCCAACACATCTTCCTTCCTAACAAGTATTTCCTCGAGCTTACCAATCTGTTTCACACTGTCCTCTCCAACAATATCGCCCCTCTCATTTGTAAATACAGAAGAACAGTAATCGTTCAAGACCTCTCCTATCTCTTCAGACTCAATACACAATCTCCCGCTACTGTCCTTGATCGGACCTACCCTCACTCTAGTCATTCTCATATTTCTCACATATGTGTAAAAGGCCTTGGGGTTTTCCTTGATCCTACCCACCAAAGATTGTTCATGCCCTCTCTTAGCTCTCCTAATCCCTTTCTTCAGTTCCCTCCTGGCTATCTTGTATCCCTCCAAGGCCCTGTCTGAACCTTGTTTCCTCAGCCTTACGTAAGTCTCCTTTTTCCTCTTAACAAGACATTCAACCTCTCTTGTCAACCATGGTTTCCTCACTCGACCATCTCTTCCCTGCCTGACAGGAACATACATATCAAGGACACGTAGCACCTGTTCCTTGAACAAGTTCCACATTTCACTTGTGTCCTTCCCTGCCAGCCTATGTCCCCAACTTATGCACTTCAATTCTTGTCTGACAACATCATAGTTACCCTTCCCCCAATTGTAAACCTTGCCCTGTTGCACATACCTATCCCTCTCCATTACTAAAGTGAAAGTCACAGAATTGTGGTCACTATCTCCAAAATGCTCCCCCACTAACAAACAAGAAGAGATACATGTACAAATACATAAATTTCAAAATAAGCTTGGAACAACCGTCAATGGATAGATGTTGCAGGAATATGGAAAAAGTCAATGAGCAGCGCGAACGGGAACAGATGTACGGATGCTTGCATCAGAATAAAGTCTAACAACACCAGGTTAAAGTCCAACAGGTCTGTTTCGAGTCACTATTTTCGGAGCGCAGCTCCTTCCTGAGGTGAGGATGGACCTAAGGAAGGAGCTGCGCTCCGAAAACTAGTGTATCGAAACAAAAATGTTGTACTTTAACCTGCTGTTGTAAGATTTCTTATTCTGCCAACCCCCGTCCAACGCCGCTAACTCTACATCATGCATCAGAATGTTGATTGAACTGATTTTCTGTGATTTACAGATCAGATTACAGATGTATGGATGTTCTGTGCGCTACAACGTTTGGTAACCTGAAGTGTTTCGCTGATGGCATTGGAGTTCTCGAGTCCTACTGTAACAAAGACACATTTTGAGAATATGTGAAGGGGTTTTCGAAGGCAGAATTGGGGAAGTGATATTCTGGAAGTGATAAAATACAGTTTTGGTATTGGAGATGATGTGGGGACTGGACTCCCCTCAATGTGAAAGCAATTGCACAGATTTTGTTTTTAACGATACAGCGCAGTACAGGCCCTTCGGCCCACGATGTTGCACCGAAACAAAAGCCATCTAACCTACACTATGCCATTATCATCCATATGTTTATCCAATAAACTTTTAAATGCCCTCAATGTTGGCGAGTTCACTACTGTAGCAGGTAGGGCATTCCGCGGCCTCACCACTCTTTGCGTAAATAACCTACCTCTGACCTCTGTCCTATATCTATTACCCCTCAGTTTAAAGCTATGTCCCCTCATGCCAGCCATTTCCATACGCGGGAGAAGGCTCTCACTGTCCACCCTATCCAACCCACTGATCATTTTGTATGCCTCTATTAAGTCCCCTCTTAACCTTCTTCTCTCCAACGAAAACAACCTCAAGTCCATCAGCCTTTCCTCATAAGATTTTCCCTCCATACCAGGCAACATCCTGGTAAATCTCCTCTGCACCCGCTCCAAAGCCTCCACGTCCTTCCTATAATGCGGTGACCAGAACTGGACGCAATACCCCAAATGCGGCCGTAACAGAGTTCTGTACAGCTGCAACATGACCTCCTGACTCCGGAACTCAATCCCTCTAACAACAAAGGCCAGCATTCCATAGGCCTTCTTCACAACTCTATCAACCTGGGTGGCAACTTTCAGGGATCTATGTACATGGACACCTAGATCCCTCTGCTCATCCACACTTCCAAGAACTTTACCATTAGCCAAATATTCCGCATTCCTGTTATTACTTCCAAAGTGAATCACCTCACACTTCTCTACATTAAAATCCATTTGCCACCTCTCAGCCCAGCTCTGCAGGTTATCCATATCCCTCTGTAACCTGCTACATCCGTCCACACTATCGACAACACCACCGACTTTAGTATCGTCTGCAAATGTACTCACCCACCCTTCTGCGCCTTCCTCTAGGTCATTGATAAAAATGACAAACAGCAACTGCCCCAGAACAGATCCTTGTGGTACTCCACTTGTAACTGAACTCCATTCTGACCATTTCCCATCAACCACCACCCTCTGTCTTCTTTTAGCTAGCCAATTTCTGATCCAAACTGCTAAATCATCCTGAATCCCATGCCTCTGAGCTTACTAAAACACCTAAACCCCAGAACCTGCAACATCCATTCCTGTCCCTGCTCTATCCATGTCTCCGAAATGGCCACAACATCGAAGTCCCAGGTACCAACCCATGCTGCCAGTTCCCATACCTTATTTCGTATACTCCTGGCATTGAAGTAGACACACTTCAAACCACCTACCTGAACACTGGCCCCCTCCTGCGACGTCAAATCTGTGCTCCTGACCTCTATACTCTCATTCTCCCTTACCCTAAAACTACAATCCAGGTTCCCATGCCCCTGCTGCATTAGTTTACCCCCCCCTCCCCCCAAAAAGAGCACTAACAAATCTCCCCCTCCAGGATATTTGTGCCCCTCAGGTTCAGATGTAGACCATCCTGTCTGTCGAGGACCCACCTTCCCCAGAAAGAGCCCCAGTTATCCAGAAATCTGAAACCCTCCCGCCTGCACCATCCCCGTAGCCACGTGTTTAATTGTTCTCTCTCCCTATTCCTCCTCTCACTATCACGTGGCACGGGCAACAACCCAGAGATAACAACTCTGTTTGTTCTAGTTCTGAGCTTCTGTCCTAGCTCCCTGAAAGCCTGCCTGACATCCTTTGCCCCTTTCCTACCTATGTCGTTAGTGTCAATGTGGACCACGACTTGGGGATGCTCCCCCTCCCCCGAAGGACCCAGAAAACACGATCCGAGACATCACATACCCTTGCACCTGGGAGGCAACATACCAAACGTGAGTCTCTCACGCTCCCACAAAATCTCCTATCTGTGCCCCTGACTATCGAGTCCCCAGTTACTAATGCTCTGCTCCTCTCCCCCCTTCCCTTCTGAGCAACAGGGACAGACTCCGTGCCAGAGGCCCGTACCCCATTGCTTACCCCTGGTAAGTCGCCCCTCCCCACAAGTATCCAAAGCGGTATACTTGTTTCTCAGGGGAACGACCGCAGGGGATCCCTGCACTGACTGCTTTTTCCCAGTCCCTCTTACCCATCTATCTCCAATCTTTGGTGTAACTAATTCCCTGAAGCTGCTATCTATGACCCCCTCTGCCTCCCGAATGATCCGAAGTTCTTTCAACACCAGCTCCAGTTCCCTAACTCGGTCTTGGAGGAGCTGGAGATGGCAGCACTTCCTGCAGGTAAAATCAGCAGGGACACTAACGGCATCCATCACCTCAAACATCCTGCAGGAGGAACATTGCACTCCCTTCCCTGCCATCCCTCTAACTTTCTACCAAGATCTGGCTAACAACTAAATTATATTTTTGTTTTAAAAAAAAAATAATAATAAAATATGGTACTTACCTCACACCAATGGGTTTTATTATTAGGTTAGAGGAGGAGGGAGGGTGGGAGACACTACACGTGTAGTGTCTCGGGTTTCCTCTCCACCAGAATTTATTGGTGAGGGTCTTCCCAGATGTCCGCGGGTTGAACTTCCTGTTCCCGCCTTAAACACTAAAATTAAAATAAACAGCAAAGAGGGACCGAAAACGGGACCAGGTAAGTGTTTACCGCTGAAATTGACTAGCCTGCTCCTGTGAAGGTCTCCCAGAAATCACTAACGCACCGCTCCCTCTGAAATCGACTGGCCCGCTCCTGCAAAGACAAGTGTTTTTAAAGGAGAGACTTACCTCCCAGATTGTGAACTATCTTCTTTTAAGACTCAGACATTTGACAGATCAGTGAAACTACATTGATGGAGAGGCAAAGGTGTTTCAGATTGAACTTCACAAAATGCATTTTCACATCCAAATATCAATGACAACAAAATCCCGTGGTTAACAATGCATTGGCAAATTAATATCACCTAATGTTTCTTACCATGGTCATCGAACCCAGCTAGAAAGGAATAGTAACCCGCCTAAATGATCTGGAGTGGCAAATAGGTCCGTTTTCCCAATGACATCCATTTATAAAATGTAGAAACTTGGTAAAGCGCGCCGAATATACTCCCGTTTTCTGTTGGAACATTCCAGTCTTTCGTGCTCAGATTCTGGTCAACTAGGATTGTTTCCAGATTCTCATCCATTGATGTAGTATTCCTACCGACTGTTCTCAGACTGATTGTTGTATCATTCCAATCCATTGTTCTCACAGTCACAGCCATTGTTGTAACATGCCAGGCTGTGAATGTCACATTTCAATATCTCGCCTCCCACCCTCTGGAGCCGCTGATCTCTCTCAGTTGCCAAAGCGATGCTGCCGAAGAGACTTTGGGAGCGCACCTTGAAAGGAGTCTTGGTTTAAAGGAAGTGGGCAGCACGGTAGGACAAGTGGATAGCACTGTGGCCTCACAGCGACGGAGTCCCATGTTCGAGCACCTGCTGGGTCACTGTCTGTGCGGAGTCTGCACGTTCGCCCCGCGTGTGGGTGGGTTTCCTCCCGGTGCTCCGGTTTCCTCCCACAGTCCAAAGACGTGCAGGTTAGGTGGATTGGCCTTGATAAATTGCCCTTAATCTCCAAAAAGGTTAGGAGGGGTTATTGGGTTACGGGGATTGGGTGCAAGGGAGGGCTTAAGCGTGTCGCCGCAGGCTCGATGTGCCGAACGGCCTACTTCTGCACTGTATGTTCCACGTTCTAATTTAAAAATTGGAATCTCTCAAGGGAACCAATTTGCGTCCACGGAGGCTGATCCGATTTCCATTATCTGACAAAAGCAGTTAGTCGTAATTCAGGAACGCAGGGAAATGCTCTGGGGTTCTTGGTTTGAATGCAATCAGGGCATTTGGAGGGATTGAATCCAATAAATATACAGAAAAAAATGCCGAACGGTGACCATGAGACAAATCGATTGCCGTAAAAACCCAGCTGGCTCACTGATGTCCTTCAGGGAATAATAACAACCTGAGCAGCGAAAACGCAGGTGCAGTTAACTATTTTCAATGTTATTCAGACATGAATAAAATCTAACAATCAGCCATGGATATCAGAGTGACGCCGAGGAATTGAGATGTATACAGTGAACAAGATGAACAAGACAGGGGCGAATTATAAACTTTGTAGCAAACTCTGTAATGCCAACAGTGGTGAGTTTCCAGAGATCACAACTCGGGTCAAAATTATTCGTTCTGACAAGACACCCGCACCACAGATAACACGAGGTTGACTAATGCATTCGTCTCACATGCAACCCAAGATGGTCAGAAAACTTGGGAATCTGTTGAACCTTCCTATTCAACACACGCTGCGACATGACTCCACCACCGTAGATCCCGAGCACGGAAAAGGGAAGCTCAGGCCACGGGTATCGCCCCCAAAATGGCAAAATGTTGTTGCTCCAACTCGGGCGTATGGGGAAATCTGGGAAAATGTCGGAGGACACAAAGAGATAAGAATACAGCTACATTCCTCTCCCTATCCCGAGAAACCCGTCCAGATAAGAGACATGGTGAACCCACAAGCAGGACACATCCCTCTCCACTGACAAGACAAGGACGAGCGTCAACCGGCCCGAATTATAATTGTGACCGACTCCGTCACTTATTTCCAAAACCCTCGCGAACCTAATCATTATTCACAAGGTCCTGAGAAACCTCTACAGTCCTCTGACGGGCCTGAAAGAAATCAAAAGGAACGAGTATGCATGAAAGATAAATCTCCTAGTTTTGAGGGGCGCCCGCTGCTAACTCAATCTACCCACGCCCCGCCTTGAAATCAATGGCGGTGTCAGGCCTTGACAGAATGGTCCTGCAGCGTCAAATGTGAGAATATTGAGCGCCTAGTGAACGGTTGGGTAGGAGGCATCCAGCAAATGTCTATCAGATAATGGAGGGTCCCGCATCACACTTAACACCAGCAGATCTCCCCGAATTGAATGGTGCATTCAAAGGGAAATCATGTTGAGCGGTTTCAACGGCACTTGCAACAAGGTGGAGAAACTGACCCTTTAGAGTTTAAACTGAAAGTCATATTGTTTTTCCATTCTGCTATCTTGAGTGATTTATCCCTTGGACAGAAGATATCCTCGGCTTCGAGCGAAGGTGAAAGTTTAGTTTATCCTTTGACACAGCAAATTTTATTGTTTACCAAATTAATGGAGAGTTAAACGCACTATCCCCGATCTCTGTGTGAAAATACATGGATCAAATGTGTACCGTGGGTCATCTGTGCGTTCAGCCAGGCAGAATGTCAGGGTTTCTATCGACGCAACAAGTGCTCTGGAATCGACAGCCTGTTTCAGCCCAACACCAATATAATAGGGGCGGAATGTCAGCAGAGGTCGCTAGAGAGGGGCTGGACCCAAGCTCAGAAGTCAAATGGTTTCCCCAAGCTATCAGGAGATAATGTGCCGAAAGTAATTGCCGGATTAGTGGTGCAGAGAGTCCAACTTCCCGTACGCTCATCAAAGAAGTCTCCTATCAGGCCAATAAAGAAGCCGGATGAATCCTGGCCCCTAAGTATCGACTACCGAAAATTGAATAAAAGAACCCCTGTGACCTCCACCGCAGTTGTGAGCAGTTCCGAGGTTTTAGTTAAAAAAACACTACACGAGCCCGACATTTAACTGTTTTAGATACATGGAATGGATGTTGGTCAATTTCGTTCAGAAGGAAATGGCAATGTAAGTTTCCCTTCACTTTCTTGGGTCAACACTACACCTGCACATGTTTGCCACAGGGATTCCCATATTCCAAACATCAAATTTTAATTCAGTACGTAGACGGCCTTCTCCTCCAAAAGATCCAGAGAGAGGGACACAGATATCCTCGATGATTTGCTTGGCCTTCTCGCCATCCTGGGACAAAACGTTAAACCAACACGCTCTGATCATGGAAAGCCGGGTCGCATTCTTAGGCGCAATGGTGACCTGGACGAATCGAGACATAGAAAGGAAAAGGCTATAGACCACCTGACAATTCCCTTTACCCTCGATTTAAAATTCTTAAGATTGTTTTTTAGGATTGTTTCGATATTGCTGAAACCACATTCACTGTTTAGGAACAAAAACTTCACCGTTGTCTCATTTACCAAAATCAAAACATCCCTTGGAATGGGACTGAGCTGTTCACACAGGTCATTCGTAAACTAAAAAATACATTGACCCAGGCGCCAGCCATAAAAACACCGAATCCAGAATTGCCTTTTGACATTCAAGTAGCGGCGATGGACAGTTCTATCTCTGCTGGTCTACTACAGGAAGGTACCGGGAGACTGGGACAGGCTGTCTGTGCGTCGCGGCACTTCTACCCAATAGAACAGGCATTTTCCACATTTGAACGCCACAGACTGACAGTTTCCGGGGCAGAACAACTTTTCAGCTCTGCAATTGGCCTGAATACACCATTTTAACAGAACAGACACCTCTCCAATTATTATTAGATGGACGCATAAGAGATGGAATTCTTAGTCAGATCACAAATCTCTATGAAAGATAACGTTACAAGGGAAGCACATTCCTGTTGACAGAAGTATTACACCCACTTTCCTTGCAGGCATCAGCAACCTGGTGTTGTAAGACTTCGTACTGGGCATCAGCAATGGCGGGGAAGCGCTGAAATGCCAGCTCGTGGCAGAACCTGGTCCGAAGGGGCCAATTCTGCCAAGAAAAAAGAGGGAAGGAGGGGAAGTGCCCTATTGCTGAGTAGAAACCAGAGAATAATAGACAGACACAAATAACCACTAAAATAACGTATAATGGGATCCTCGATTGAGGATGGATTGAGGGAAATCGGATGTGGCCATCATGTAGAAAACAATCAAGGGTGGGTTCTCGAGGTAAGAACATTGAACCTTCCCAGTGCCACGGGCGTTCAGAGTGTTTGATGAACAGCAGTAACATTTATAGTCACCTACCCGGAACCCGTCACCCCCACTCCCTCCCCCGTCTAACCACATGACATTTTTTCAGACAGCATGGATGTTTCTAATGGACTGACTGAATTTTTGCCGATATAGGAAGCTGGAGGGTTTGTGTTAATCGATGAAGAACCTCTCCCGTCAACTACATTAATACAGTATGTAATCGGGAACGCCTACGGAGAACAATATGAGGTAATTAAGGTAAAGACTCGTCATAGACCCCCGCCAGCAGCCAATCAAAGTGCAGAAGAGTTCGCGAAGCAAGAGGCCAGTTTGCTGCCCCGATGCATCAAACTCAAAGTGAGGGTATTATTCAATTCCAAAGATACGATTTGTTTTGAAACCAATTCGAACCCATTCTCATCATCATTGAAGAAGTAGAAGAACAAGTAAGACATCAAGGACCGGTAAATTATTTAAGACGGGTTATACATCGTGCCAAACCGGTATCATAATTTGTAATTAATCAAGTTATTGAGGTTAGGGATCATCATGGAATAGCAACAACTGTAGAAAGAATGACGAACTTATGTTGGAGGCATATTTTGATAAATACGTAAAGCGTTTCACTGAAAAGTGCTTGATATGTGCCCGGAAGCACATTGACCGACACGATCACAAAGGAGAACAGAGACAATTGTAACTCATTCCAACAATAATTCAAGTATTTATTTTAAATTAATTAACTAGTGCTTAAATAGCACTCAGCGGGGTGCAGTGCTCCAACTGCGAGATGTGGCAGATCTGTGACGCTTCCAGCGTTCCGTTCAACTACATCTGCAGCAAGTGTAACCAATGGCAGATCCTCAAAGAGCGCGTGGTTCGGTTGGAACAGCAGTTGGATGCACTCAGGAGCATGCAGCTTACGGAAAGCGTGCCCACACCCAAGATCCAGGAAAACCGATGTGTAAACACAAGGAAGGGCAGGCAGTCAGCGCAGGAATCCTCAGTAGCTGTGCCCTCCTCTAACAGGTATACCGTTTTGGATACTGTTGAGGGACATAGCATATCAGGGGAACAAAAAACAAAGAAATGTAAAGCACAGGAACAGGCCCTTCGACCCTCCAAGCACGTGCCGACCATGCTGTCCGTCTAAACTAAAGTCTTCTACTCTTCCTGGGTCCGCATCCCTCTCTTCCCATCCTATTCATTTATTTGTCAAGATGCCCCTTAAATGTCACTATCGCCCCTGCTTCCAGCACCTCCTCCGGCAGCGAGTTTCAGGCACCCACTACCCTCTGTGTAAAAAACTTGCCTCCTACATCTTCGCTAGATCTTGTCCCTCGCATCTTAAACCTATGCCCCCTAGTAATTGACTCCTCTACCCTGTGGTAAAGCCTCAGACTATTCACTCTGTCTCTGCACCTCATAATTTTGTAGACCTCTCTCATGTCGCCCCTCAACTTCCGTCGTTCCAGTGAGAACAAACCGAATTTATTCAACCGCTCCTCATAGCTAATGCCCTCCATACGAGGCAACATCCTGGTAAATCTCTTCTGCACCCTCGCTAACGCCTCCACGTCCTTCTGGCAGTGTGGCGACCAGAATTGAACACTACTCCAAGTGTCTTTCCGTTATTTGCACCGGGGCAGGTATGACCGATATACGAACGACGGGTTGCATCTAAACTGGAGAGGCATAGATATCCTGGCCGCGAGGTGTGCTAGTGTCACAAGGGAGGGTTTAAACTAGTATGGCAGGGGGGTGGGCACGGGAGTAATAGGTCAGAAGGTGAGAGCATTGAGGGAGAACTAGGGAATAGGGAGTGTGTGGCTCTGAGGCAGAGCAGACAGGGAGAAGTTGCTGAACACAGCGGGTCTGGTGGCCTGAAGTGCATATGTTTTAATGCAAGAAGTATTAGGGTAAGGCAGATGTACTTAGAGCTTGGATTAGAACTTGGAACTATGATGTTGTTGCCATTACAGAGACCTGGTTGGGGGAAGGGCAGTATGACAGCTACACGTTCCAGGATTTAGCTGTTTCAGGCGGGATAGAGGGGAATGTAAAAGGGGTGGAAGAGTTACGCTACTGGTTAGGGACGATATCGCAGCTGTACTACGGAGAATCCTCAGAGGGCAGTGAGGCTATATGGGGAGAGATCAGGAATAAGAAAGGGTGCAGTCACAATGTTGGGGGTTTACTACAGGTCTCCCAACAGCCAGCGGGAGATAGAGGAGCAGATAGGTAGACAGATTTTGGAAAAGAGTTAAAACAACAGGGCTGTGGTGATGGGAGACTTCAACTTCCCCAATATTGACTGGGACTCACTTAGTGCCAGGGGCTTAGACGGGGCAGAGTTTGTAAGGAGCATCCAGGAGAGCTTCTTAAAACAATATGTAGACAGTCCAACTAGGGAAGTGGTTGTACTGGACCTGGTATTGGGGAATGAGCCCGGCCAGGTGGTAGCAGTTTCAGTAGGGGAGCATTTCGGGAACAGTGACCACAAATCAGTAAGTTTTAAAGTGCTGGTGGACAAGGATAAGAGTGGTCCTAGTGTGAATGTGCTAAATTGCGGGAAGGCTAATTATAACAATATTAGGCCGGAACTGAAGAACCTAGATTGGGGGCGGATGTTTGAGGGCAAATCAACATCTGACATGTGGGAGGCTTTCAAGTTGAAAGGAATTCAGGACCCGCATGTTCCTGTGAGGAAGAAGGATAAATACGGCAATTTTCGGGAACCTTGGACAACGAGAGATATTGTAGGCCTCGTCAAAAAGAAAAAGGAGGCATTTGTCAGGGCTGGAAGGCGGGAAACAGACGAAGCCTGCGTAGAATATAAGGGAAGTAGGAAAGAACTTAAGGAGTCAGGACGGCCAGACGGGGTCACAAAAAGTCATTGGCAAATGGGTTAAGGAAAATCCCAAGGCTTTTTACACGTACATAAAAAGCAAGAGGGTAGCCAGGGAAAGGGTTGGCCCACTGAAGGTTAGGCAAAGGAATCTATGTGTGGAGCCAGAGGAAATGGGCGAGGTTAAAAATGAGTACTTTGCATCAGTATTCACCAAAGAGAAGGAATTGGTAGATGTTGAGTTTGGAGAAGGGTGTGTAGATAGCCTGGGTCACATTGAAATCCAAAAAGACGAGGTGTTGGGCGTCTTAAATTGTTTTAATGTAGATACGTCCCCAGGGCCTGATGGGATCTACCCCAGAATACTGAAGGAGGCTGGAGAGGAAATTGCTGGGGCCTTGACAGAAATCTTTGGATCCTCACTGTCTTCAGGTGATGTCCCGGAGTACTGGAGAATAGCCAATGTCGTCCCTCTGTTTAAAAAGGGTAGCAAGGATAAACCAGGGAACTACAGGCTGGTGAGCCTTACTTCAGTGGTAGGGAAATTACTGGAGAGAATTCTTCGAGACAGGGTCTACTCCCATTTGGAAGCAAATGGACGTATTAGTGAGAGGCAGCATGGCTTTGTGAAAGGGAGGTCGTGTCTCACTAACTTGATAGAGTTTTCCGAGGAGATCACAAAGGTGATTGATGCAGGTAGGGCAGTGGATGTTGTCGATATGGACTTCAGTAAGGCCTTTGACAAGGTCCCTCATGGTAGACTAGTACCAAAGGTGAAATCACACGGGATCAGGGGTGAGCTGGCAAGGTGGATATCCGCAATTCCACTAACCATTGTATCGTCTGCAAACTTACTAATCAGACCAGTTACATTTTACACAAAATCATTTATATATAGTACAAACAGCAAAGGTCCCAGCACTGATCCCTGCGGAACATCACTAGTTACAGCCCTCCAATTAGAAAAGCACACTTCCATCGCTACTTTCTGACTTCTATGACAGAGCCAGTTCTGTACCAACCTTGCCAGATCACCCCTGATCCCGTATGACTTCACCTTTTGTACCAGGCCAGCATGAGGGACCTTGCCAAAAGCCTTACTGAAGTCCATAAAGACAACATCCACTGTCCTACCTGTATCAATCATCCTTGTGACCTCTTCGAAAAACTCTATCAAGTTAGTGAGACACGACGTCCCCTTCACAAAACCATGCTGCCTCTCACTAATACGTCCATTTGCTTTCAAATGGTAGTAGATCCTGTCTCGAAGAATTCTCTCCAGTAATTTCCCTAACACTGACGTATGGCTCACCGGCCGGTAGTTCTCTGGATTATCCTTGCTATCCTTCTTAAACAAAGGAACAACACTGGCTATTCTCCAGTCCTCCGGGATATCACCTGAAGACAGTGAGGATCCAAAGATTTCTGTTCAGGCCTCAGCAATTTCCTCTCCAGCCTCCTTCAAAAGCAACCAGAACAGTGGCTGCAGGATATCGATAGTTATCGGGGACTCGAGAGTAACGGCCAGAGATAGGCGCTTCTGTGGACGTGAACGAGACTCCAGGATGGTATGTTGGCTCGCTGGTCCCAGGGTCAAGGAATGTCTCTGAACGAACGTCATCCGGACGTCATAGTACAGATAGGTACTATCGACATAGGCAAGAAGTGTGTTGAGGTCCTGTAGAAGGAGTTCAGCGAGTTAGGCAGTGAGCTAAAAAGTATGACCTCTAGGGTTGTGACAGTCTCTGAAATGGTGCACAGTGTTCGAGACAGCTGTAAACGAACGTCTGTGTCCTCCTCTGACCTACACTCCGTGGTGTCCTGGGTCTCGGGCAGAGGGCTGGTTTTCCGGCTGCTCTCCCTGTCGGTGGTCGGCTGTTTCTTGGCATCGTCTCTGGCATTGTCTGGGGGGGGGGGGGGGTGGCGCCGCCTACCTACACATTGGCGCCCTCTCTCGTCAAGTGACGTCTGCTCGGGCATGGTGAGGAGACACAGGTCTGGTGGTCCTCTTCCTGTCTGCGCCCGCTCACGGCGCTTGTCGCGGCCTTTTCCTGGGGGGGGGGGGGGGGTGCAAGCGCAAACAGCAACAGTGTTAGATGTCATGCCACATGCAGCCCGAGGGTTGGGAATTTGATGGCATCAGTGGCCAGGGTACCCGGCCAGTGCAGCAGATATGTGGTTCAAGGTGGGGGTCCGGCCGTCCCCATGGGAGGGGGGGGGGTGTCCTGGTCACATGTGTGTGGGGGTAGAGTGCTTGGTACCAAGGGCACAGCGCTGGGTCTCCAGTCCGGGGCACCCCGACGGCCGTGACTGCGGCTCCCACCTCCGCCCAGGCTCGGCGAACGATGACGCCTGATGGTCTCGATCCACGCCCGGGATCCATCATTAGCCTCCTCTCCTCCACGGTGTCAAGGTGAGTCTGCAGTTCGGCGTCCCGGAAGCGCGGCGCTGCCCTCCTTGCGGCCATGTTGGCTGCGACGCTTGTGTGTGGGAGTGGGAGAATGCATTTTTTGCAGCCGCGCCAGGGCGTCAATTATGGAACCGGCGAATGGGCCGCCGTTCTGTTAACGGACTGTGGCGTTCCACGTTGCGCCCGTGCTAGCCCCTTGGGGGCGGTTGAATGGCTGCAGTTGTGAACCCCATCTCGACGTCGGGAAACTCCACCGTTTTCCAAAGGCATCAACACTTAGCCTCCAGAATGGAGAATTCAGCCCATGGTGAACCACGCGGCCCCCGAAATAGCTGCAGAATCGGGGCAGGTGTGGCGCTAGTTTCTGTCAGGAAAGGTTCGGAATTCTCCGTTGGCGGCAACACTTCGGGCCGGAGTCACCGATTTTGCGGCTAGGTTCGGATCGTACGACCAACATCTCGGCGCCGCCCCCGCACCGATGCTCCGCCAGTGGGGGGGGGGGGGGGGGCAGCAGCCACGTCACATAAGCCCCCGGCTTTACCTGCAGATCAGGATGGAGAAGGACCGGGTTCCTGGCCACACATGCGCACGGCGGTGGCCTGCAGCAGCCTGCCGTACAACATGGCGCCGGCCGTCCGCGGACCCCGCAAGATAGTGTCCCCTGTAACCCCCCCCTCACCGCCCCGGACCATCCCTCACCAGACCCTCAACCCCCGCCGAAGTCCATCCGTCACAGGAACGGCCACCCCACCCCCCAACCCCACTGACTGCGGCACCGCTGGACACAGTCTGCAACCGCCACGCCAGGATCAGGAAAGTCGAGAGGACACGTGTCCCTCGCCATCGTGAAGTCGGCCCATCGAGGCGGAGCATCGGGGGAGGGCCTCAGCTGATGTTCTGAGGCTGTCCCAAAGGCGTACGCCTCGACTAAGCTGTTTTTGAGGGGTTGGAGCATGCGCAAAACGGCTCCGCCCACGATGTTGGAGTAAAACCGGATTCTCTGGCCAATCGCTGAACACAATTTCGGCGTCGGCAATCGGAGAATCCAGCCCCTGGTCTCAGAAACCGATCTGGCCCAGGATATTCCATAGTTGGTTAATCTACATTGTGTTCTCAGTAATCATCTCGTACACACTCCACGAGTTCAGACAATACCGAATTATTGCTCAATCTCCGAGTAGATTAAAGCCACGAATGATTACTGTAGCATCCTGATTACACGCGTCTCGAATTAACTGTCAAATGCGATCGTACCTTAACACGACAGATGACAGTACTGACAACTCCGAATAATGCGTTCGGCTTTCGGCTGCCTGTTGCCATTTACTTCCACTCAGATTCATTGTACATTTGGAGTATCATTGCCTATGCCGTATTTTACACATGCATGGATTTTATCAACGAAGAGCATCACCCACACCTTTTCCTTTTTATCTATCCTTACCAAACATGCCGCCTTGTGTTTGTTATCCGTAGGTTATGCTCCTAATTTCTCTACCTTCTTACAAATGCGCCGTGTATTTAGAGACTGTGCGTTTCGATTTGGCTTTAAAAAAAATGTTTACAAGCTGTTTTCTTAATTATGCCTTCTTTGTTGTTAGGCCATGTTTCTCCCTCCTTCTACATTTATGTCTCCTTTCCTGTCTTTCATTCCTATCTATATTTCACTCTCGAACGTCTGCCCGCTCAGATTTACACCCCCTGTCAATCTAGATCAAACTATCCACAGCAGCAAGAGCGAAAATCTCTGCAAGGATATTGGTCCCTGGCTTGCGGTTCTGCAACTTTATGATATATACCATCAGCTGTATTTGTCATACTGTCTTTCTTCTTGTAATCATCATTCAATATTCAATATTTTTAATTTAAACAACACTTGTCACCGTCACTGTTGCATCCGGATTATAGCTTTGAACATAAGAGGACCAGAGGGGTACCAATATCCTGGGCGGGGAAATTTGCTAATGCTCTTCGGGAGGGTTTAAACTAGTTCAGCAGGGGCTTGGGAACCTGAATTGTACCTCCAGTATGCAGGTGGTTGAGAGTAGTGAGGTCATGAGTAAGGTTTCAAAATTGCGGGAGTGTACCGGCAGGCAGGAAGGTGGTTTAAAGTGTGTCTTCTTCAATGCCAGGAGCATTGGGTAGGTGAACTTGCGGCATGCGTTGGTACCTGGGACTTCGATGTTGTAACAATTTCGCAGACATGGATAGAGCAGGGACAGGAATGGTTGTTGCAGGTGCCGGGGTTTAGATATTTCAGTAAGCTCAGAGAAGGGGGTAAAATAGGGGGAGGGGTGGCATTGTTAGTCAAGGAAACTATTACGGTGGCAGAAAGGACGTTTGATGAGGACTCGTCTACTGAGGTACTATAGGCTGAGGTTAGAGACAGGAAAGATGGGGTCACCTTGTTAGGGGTTTTCGATAGACCTCCGAAAAGTTCCAGAGATGCAGAGGAAAGGATTGCAAAGATGATTTGGGATAGGAGCGAAAGCAACAGGGTAGTTGTGGGGGACTTTAACTTTCCAAATATTGACTGGAAACGCCAAAGTTCGAGTGATTGAGATCGGTCTGTTTTTGTCCAATGTGTGCAGGAGGGTTTCCTTACACAGGATCTAGATAGGACAACGAGAGGCGAGGTCATATTGGATTTGGTACTGGGTAATGAACCAGGACAGGTGTTAGATTTGGAGGTAGATGAGCACTTTGGTGATAGTGACCACAATTCGATTACGTTTACTTTAGTGATGGAAAGGGATAGGTATATTCAGCAGGGCAAGAGCTATATCTGGGGGAAAGGTAATTATGATGCGATGAAGCAAGACTTAGGATGCAGCGGATGGAAAGGAAAACTGCAGGGGATGGGCACAATGGAAATGTGGAGCTTGTTCAAGGAACAGCTACTGCGTGTCCTTGATAAGTATGTGCCTGTCAGGCAGGGAGGAAGTGGTCGAGCAAGGGAACCGTGGTTTACTAAAGCAGTCGAAACACTTGTCACGAGGAAGAAAGAGGCTTATGTAAAGATGAGACATGAAGGTTCAGTTAGGGCGCACGAGAGTTACAAGTTAACTAGGAAGGACCTAAAGAGAGAGCTAAGAAGAGCAAGGAGGGGACATGAGAAGTCTTTCGAAGGTAGGATCAAGGATTTCCCTAATGCTTTCTATAGATATGTCAGGAATAAACGAATGACTAGTGTAAGGGTGGGGCCAGTCAAGGTCAGTCATGGGAAGTTGTACTTGGAGTGCGAGGAGATAGGAGAGGTGCTAAATGAATATTTTTCGTCAGTATTCACACAGGAAAAAGACAATGTTGCCGAGGAGCATAATGAGATTCAGGCTACTAGACTAGAATGGCTTGAGGTTCATAACGGGGAGCTGTTAGCAATTTTGGAAAGTGTGAAAATAGATAAGTCCCCTGGGCCGGATGGGATTTATCCTAGGATTCTCTGGGAAGCTAGGGAGGAGATTGGCTTTGATCTTTAAGTCATCGTTGTCTACAGGAATAGTGCCAGAAGACTGGAGGATAGCAAATGTTGTCCCCTTGTTCAAGAAGGGGAGTAGAGACAACCCCGGTAACTATAGACCAGTGAGCCTTACTTCTGTGTGGGCAAAATCTTGGAAAGGTTTATAAGAGATTGGATGTATAATCATCTGGAAAGGAATAATTTGATTAGAGATAGTCAACACGGTTTTGTGAAGGGTAGGTCGTGCCCCACAACCCTTATTGAGTTCTTTTAGAAGGTGGCCAAACAGGTAGCTAAGGGCAAAGCAGTTGATGTGGTGTATATGGATTTCAGTAAAGCGTTTGATAAGGTTCCCCACGGTATGCTACTTCAGAAAATACGGAGGCGTGGGATTCAGGGTGGTTTAGCAGTTTGGATCAGAAATTGGCTAGTTGGAAGAAGACAAAGGGTGGTGGTTGATGGGAAATGTTCAGACTGGAGTCCAGTTACTAGTGGTGTACCACAAGGACCTGTTTTGGGGCCACTGCTGTTTGTCATTTTTATAAATGACCTGGAGGAGGGCGTAGAAGGATGGGTGAGTAAATTTGCAGATGACACTAAAATCTGTGGACAGTGCGGTAGGATGTTACAAGTTACAGAGAGACATAGATAAGCTGCAGCGCTGGGCTGAGAGGTGGCAAATGGAGTTTAATGCAGAAAAGTGTGAGGTGATTTATTTTGGAAGGAATAACAGGAAGACAGAGTACTGGTCTCATGGTAAGATTCTTGGCAGTGTGGATGAGCAGAGAGATATCGGTGTCCATGTACATAGATCCCTGAAAGTTGCCACCCAGGTTGAGAGGGTTGTTAGGAAGGCGTACGGTGTGTTAGCTTTTATTGGTAGAGGGATTGAGTTTCGGAGCCATGAGGTCATGTTGCAGCTGTACAAAACTCTGGTGCGGCCGCATTTGGAGTATTGCGTGCAATTCTGTCGCCGCATTATAGAAAGGATGTGAAAGCATTGGAAAGGGTGCAGAGGAGATTTACCAGATTATTGCCTGATATGGAGGGAAGATCTTATGAGGAAAGGCTGAGGGACTTGAGGCTGTTTTCGTTAGAGAGAAGAAGGTTAAGAGGTGCCTTAATTGAGGCATACAATACGATCAGAATATTGGATAGGGTGGACAGTGAGAGCCTTTTTCCTCGGATGGTGATGTCTAGCACGAGGGGACAAAGCTTTAAATTGAGGGGAGATCGATATAAGACAGATGTCAGAGGTAGGTTCTTTACTCAGCGAGTAGTAACGGCGTGGAATGCCCAGCGTGCAACAGTAGTGGACTCTCCAACACTAAGGGCATTCAAATGTTCATTGGATAGACATATGGACGATAAGGGAATAGTGTAGATGGGCTTTAGAGTGGTTTCACAGATCGGCGCAACATTAAATTAAATGAAAATGAAATGAAATGAAAATTGCTTATTGTCACAAGTAGGCTTCAAATGAAGTTACTGTGAAAAGCCCCTAGTCGCCACATTCCGGCGCCTGTTCGGGGAGGCTGTTAAGTGAATTGAACCGTTTTCATGGCCTGCCTTGGTCTGCTTTCAAAGCCAGCGATTTAGCCCTGTGCTAAACAGCCTCTAAACATCGAGGGCCGAAGACCTTGTACTGCGCTGCAATGTTCTATGTTCTATGTTCTATAACTGAAACTCTTAAAGGAACTGTCACAGTTGCTCCCAACATGACTAGAAAAAACACTGGGCGCTCGTCCTATGTAAAGTCTCTTGCTAATTGTGTGCTGCACACAACGCGGAGAGGTGGTTCAATATGATGCAGTTTACTGAGATTTTTCTGCATGAGACAGAAAGTTCAACAAATGTTGAGGTCAAACTGCAGCCTTGCCGTCAGCAGCCTCTGTGAACACTTAGTAATGATAAGCTCATCTAAGATCAACAACGGTGATATGAGAGAGGCCGCTCACATATCAAAGGAGGATTTAAATATTATTGTTGCCCCCGCTATTATTTCCACCTTTCCATCCACACTGACCCTCAGAAACTCCAGAAAGAGTTCATTGTGATATAAAAATAATTGGATTGAAAGGAGTTAACTGATCCTGCTTGTTCTGTGGCTGGAATTAATGTCGGTCTCCCTGGATTCTAATCGTGTCACTGGAGGGGTTCCCTCTTCTATTAATAAGGATTCCTTTCAATGTGTTATCACAAACTGTTAGGGGAAGCATCAAATCCAACACTAACAGAGATCAACGGCTTCAGAGAGACCGAGAGGAGGGAGCAGAATCTGAGAACAACAGATTTGGAATTTTCTACAGTGGATTAGAATCTGGGAACAATCGATCGGGACGTTCCAACAATGGACAGGAGTTTGTACCAGGGTCTTTTTTGGCTTTCCCAAGATTGGATTTCATTAGCATCTAGGATTCAAGATGTACTTATGATTATTCAAGCGGGATACTATCCGATCCTGGCTATTATTGGTGTTACTGGTAAGTCTCCCTGTCTAGATATTAATTCTATAAACCGTGTTTAACTAGACTCCTGTTCTTGTCATTCAATCCGCCCTGTTTGCTGCTGTTGTTTCAGTTGAGTTTCTGAATGCAGTTACTAACTGTACAAAACACGGCTAAATGTTTCATCGTTCTTGTTTTCTTCACTCTCTCCTCTGGCTTCGCGTGGAATTGTTGCTCAGTTCCCATATGCAGCTATTATATTTGTGATCCACTGATTACCACTTCTGTTCGCCTTTAATCCTCAGCCGACGTCTGACCCAATATCCACCCGATCATTAATCATGTCCACAGCCACCTCCAGAATATCGTCCTCTGGATCATCCCAGCTGACAATGTGATTTTCTGACTTGACTATTCCAAATCTCTGCTGAACTGCCTCCGAGTTACAAAGTGCAGAATCAAATCTGACCTGAAACTCTGCTCTCCATATCCCAATCTGTGACCAAATCCAATTCATCCAACATCCTTGTGCTCACTGACCTCTATCACCCTGTGCTCTGTCAAATCAATAATTTGCTAACAGATCTGATTAAATGCCTCCGTCCAATTGCCCAACTCTCTGGTCATTCCCCAGAACGTTTCTGCTTGTTCAAATATAAAAAGAGACTGATAGCACCCGGCAACCCCTCAAACGCCCTGTTCCTAATCTCAAACCCATATCACTCCCTGACACTAACTTTCATTGACACAGCCCCTGTTGTCCCTGTTCTGTGAAAATTTCGATCCATAAACCTTGCACGCACACTGCTGGACATTTCCAGTGTGGGGTTCTCGGGAGATAGGTAGACTTTGTGAATAAGTCCTGACAGAAAATCCGGAGTGAATGCCTGTATTTGGGAATATGTTATCTATCAGGCAGCATTTCTGCATGCCTAGCAGCAGACCTGGTACCAAACAGCACTGATTCCCCCCTTTCCTGGGAACAATACTAGCAATGGCCAGAGAGAGAGATCCTGATGCTTGGACAACTCAGGTTCACCAGACTACTTACCCAGGCCTGTACCCTGGAGAGAACACGCCAGCTTTGTCTTTCCCGATGGCACAACACAGGAAGAAGCAGACATCGGTTATCAACTCTCACTCGATTGACACAGCTCTCGAACACCAGGGGTTGCTGTCAACAGTGGATGAAAACATGAGGTTTCAGTGAATAGCTACCTTCCTTAATCGCCACTCCTTTTACTGCTGCCTCATCGCGGTCTCCTGGTCCAATGGATCATTGAAGCTTAAGGGGTCCTCTCTGAACAGGCAGGTTGTTAATCTGTACACCAGGCAAGATAAACTTCGCAAAGACAATCAGCAGTCTTTCCTTTCACAAGCTGGATGATAAGGACCCTGTGTCCTGGCCTGACCAATAACATTCTGCACGTTGATGATATACACAAGACAGCTCTGATCGAGAATGAATTTACGCGGCTCGGTGTGGACATTACCGAACTGTAAGTAACTGGACCCGCTCAATATGGATCCTGCATAGAGAAACACAACACATTCTTGCGACAGCAAAATCCAAGAGGAAACAAATGAGAATGGGGCCGGTCTCACAGAACAAAACACACTTCAATCGTGATGACTGAACTCAAAGAAGAGAGCGCATCCTCGGGTCAACACTGACCACCCCAGTGAGTCCAAACGGAGCCAGGAGTTCCTCAACATCCTGGTTTAGGCTGGTTCGCACAACATCCAAGATCAGAGAGTGGTGTCAAAGTGGGACTATCTACACAACATCGTCTATAACTCTGCAGTCGCTGAATACTGGAAAATAGACCAGAGGAATGCTGATTGATTTAAGGATTATAGAACTGAAATGGAGCTAGTTACCCTAACCAGCAGGAGAGCTTCCATTAACTAAAAATACGCCCCCGACCAAAATAGAGATGTTCTCAGTTTTGCCAGATCTCAGCAGATTGCTCAGCAATGTACCAATCAATACTGGTTAAAACTCTGCAACAACAACGAATATGCTGCTGAATCCGAGGCTGTCAGAGGGATGTATGAAGGAACCAAGAACGCATTGGGTCAAACAGTAACTAATTAGCCCCATTGAAGAGATAGACATAGATGATCATCATTGAACGCAGCAAGCAGCTGGATTGGTGAGTGAAGGACGACCTCAAACACGGTGAGCGTTACCACTTAGACCCACTCGGCTCCATTCTAGACTTTAACGTAGGAGCTGGGCAGTAAGACCACCATGATTCAGATGAACCAGACCATTGACCATCTTTCCTTTGGGAATACACAGGAAGTATGAAATTATTGCTGAAATAAATAACAGTGGAAATCCAGCGTCATTGAGAAATCTCTGTTGGGAGGAAAGATTGGTGATTCACGCCATCGGTGATATAACAATGGTCACCGTGTACAAAGACAAAGGAGATGGCTCTGACTGGACTAATTATCAAGGCATTTGATGGTCAGCATAGACATGGTGGGCCGAAGGGCCTGTTTCTGTGACGTGTGACTCTAAAGCTCTCTCTGTGGCTCTTTCTCCTTGTTTGGTATTGTGGGATAACCTCCAAGAGTCTTAACCATCTTCCCTCCTACTAGGTATGATTCCAAAAGCAGAGGGTCTTCCTCATTCCCATTGATTCCAGTTTTGCTCGGGCTTCTTGATCCCATACTCGATCAAATGCTGCTTTGATGTCACCTCCCTTCTTACTTAAGAGTGTTCTGCATGTTTGAACAAAGGCTATCACGAGGTCAGTGGCCCTGGCACAACTCAAACTGAGCGTCTGTGAGCCGGTTACTGCTCAGTAAGTGCCGCTTCATTGCACAGCTGTTGAGCCGTTCCATCATATCGCTAATGATCGGCAGCAGACAGATGGGGCGGTAATTAACCAGTTACGTCTGTGTGTGCGGCCGTTTCTGTGTGTATGTGTCTGTGATGACAGGTGTGCTTTGGTATGGGTGTCAATATGTTTGTATGAGTGTACGTGGTTGCACTTGTGAGTCTGGGCATGCGGGTGTTTGTGTGCAGCGTGGGTGAGTGTGGATGTTTGCTTGTGTGTATGTCGGGTGTGAATGTGTGTGGGTGGCTGTGAGGGTGTCCTGTGCATTTTCTTGTGTGTTTATGGGTGAGTATGGCTACTTGTCTGTTTCTCGGCTTGAGCATGTGTTGTGTGGGTGAGTATGCGTGTGGGTGGGGAGTGAGTCTCTGGGTTTGCGTGTGATTGGCTGTGTGTGTTTGAGTGTGTGTGTATTTGTGTGTTTTGGGTGTGTACGTTAGCGTGTGTACACGCGCTTGGGTATGCATGTGATTGTTTGGTTGTGTGTACATATGTGGTGGTATGTGAGTGGGTGTGGGTGAGTGTGTTTGTGTGTGTATCTGTTTGTGTATGAATGGTATGTGAGTGGGAGTGTATGTGTGTGGGGGTCTGTGTGTGTGGGTACGTGTGTGTTCGGTTTTGGGTGAATGGGGCTGTGCATGATTGTGCGCGTGTGTGGGGTCTGTATTTGGGTATCTGTGGGAACATATATGTATGTCTGACAGTTTGTGTGTTTGTGCATGAATTTAGGGATGTGCATGTGGATGACTTTATGATCGGTATGGGTGAACGTGTATGACTGCGTATGTTTCTGTGTGGTGCTGTATGTCTGTGAGTGTTTGGATGTGGGTGTATGTCTGCCTGTGTCTGTATATGGGCGTGTTGGTAAGTGTGTATGTGCAAATATATGGAAATGTACATGTGTGTATATGGGTGGATGTGTATTGTGTGCATGAGAGGTTAAGTGCGTGACTGTGTGTGTGTTGGTATTTGTGGATACATTCTGGGTGTGGGCATGTAAGTGTTGTAATGGGCCAGGGTTTAGAGAACCCCAAAATGTATCATGGAGTTCACCTGACCCACAACTTTGAATGGAGTGTGGTTATGGCGAGCACAGGGGCCCACTTTGCAGCGGTGATGCAACAGAAACCGACAGTACTTTTAAATTAAAACACTGTTTATTTATGAAACCAGGAAACACTTTATAAATCCACAGTAAACATTTTAAGTATCAACACCAAGAAATCCTCCAAAGCCTCCACTTCTAACCAAAACAAAGGGCTGTGTGGTGAGCTGGTGAGATAAGCTTTTCTTTCCCTTTCCTCTCTCCACCCTTCCACAACCTCGAAACTGCGGGGAGTGTGAAAATCAGGTCAGCTTTTTTTTCCTCGCTGCAATTGTCAAGTGGATAAATGGAAGGGATGGCAGAGAGGGCAGTGTAGTGTTACTCCTGCAGGATGTTCGAGGTGAGGGACACCGTCAGTGGCCCTGATAAGTTCACCTGCGGGAATTGCACCCATCTCCAGCTCCCCAAAGGCCGAGTTAGGGAACTGGAGCTGGAGCTGGATGAACTGAGGATCATTCGGGAGGCAGAGTCGGTTACAAATAGATGCTACAGGGATGTCGTTACTCCGACGCATGAAGGTTGCTGGGTGACGTGGAGTCGGACACTTTAGGAACTTTCAAGCGGTTATTGGATAGGCATATGGAGTGCACTAGAATGATTGGGAGTAGGTTGATTTGATCTTAGTTTCAGATCAGTTCGGCACAATATCGTGGGCCGAAGGGACTGTACTCTGGTGGACAGTTCTATGTTCTATGTAAAGACTACAGTACTCTCTAAGTAATTCTGAATCATTCCTTGCAACATCCATAAGACACAAAGAACCCTTTTTACAGAAATACGTCAGGTTTAACTTCACTACTGAGAACAGTTACCACTTTGAAATCACCAAATGAACATTCCTAAGCTTGCAGAGATTTATACACATCTTGCTGTGACTGCAGCTTCTCCAAATCTAAAACGAAACTAAAAACACCCTGTAGCTGCGAGGCGAAAGCGAAAGTAAAAACAGACACACAGCACAGCCCCACCCACACTCTGACATCACTGACAAACACCCATTTCGTAAAGGTATATCCACTACAGCTATTCGCTAAACACCCATTTCTTAAAGGTACTCTCACATGAGACCTCTCCCCAAGAAAGTAAAATAAACCAGCAATTTCAAGATGGTTTCATTTTTCACCTTTTCACTTTCCTTTAAGAAATATGGAAAATAACAAAACAAAACACGCAAACATTTATAATAACATTCTCCATTCTTGTTCTTCTTCTACCAACTGGAATCCTTCTCGATTGACAGTCTCTTTCGACATGAAGGCACTATCCATCCATTTCTCTACGCCTCGGCATTTCTCTTTAAAGTGAGATACTTTAGTTCAATCTGATCACAGAGTCCTTTGTAATTCTCCAACAAAGGAGCATTGGTTATCACAGCTCTCAGGCAGTCAAATGCCTGTTGAAACTCCGCTGTCCACTGAAATTTTCGACGTTTCTTTAGCAAATCTATCAATGGAGAAACCACACTACAAACACTTTGCACAAATGTTCGATCAAATCCACTCATGCCAAGAAATTGCGTTGTTTCCCTTCGTGACGTGGGTATTGGAACCTTCGCAATAATTTTTGTTTTCACATCCCGTGTGACCACTCATCCGTGTCCGTCTGAATGGCCAGGGAAAGTGACTTGTGCTTGACCAAATTCACTTTTTCCTAGGTTTACCCCCAAACCCGCCTCCTGAAGTCGATCGAAGTACTCCATCAGTTGTTTTAAATGTTCTTTCTATCTCTGGCTGAAAATTACCTGATCGTCGATGTTTACTGCACTATTGGGTAATCCTGAAATGACTTTGGTAGTTCACCGTTCAAATGTGGCAGGGGCGTTTTTCATGCCAAATGGCATAACTTTGAATTGGTAGCTACCATCTGGAGTCACAAAAGCTGAAATCTCCTTCGCCCTTTCGGATAAAGGTACCTGCCAGTAACCTTTCAGTACATTCAGTTTGGAAATAAAAGTTGATTGTCCCATTCTCTCAATGCAATCCTCCAAACGTGGGATAATATCGAGTCCGTTGATGTAACTGCATTACTCTATCCATAGTCCACTCACAACCATTGCGTACCGTCTGGTTTTGGTACCATCACTATGGGAGAGCTCCATTGGCTGCAACCCACTTTAATTTTGCCTTTTTAAGAATACTTTCATTCGCCTTGTTAACTTGTGCCAATTTTAAAGGGTTAAGTCTTTTTGAATGTTGTTTGATTGGAACAACATTTCCCACATCGACATCATGTGCCTCCCAACTTATCTCCAGAAACTTGCCCATGTGATATCAATAACTCTTTCAGGTCAGTTCGTTTTTCCTTTGGAAAGTAACTCAACAATTTATCTCAATTTTTAAGAACCTCCTCGATTTCCAATTTAATTTGAGGTATGACAAATTCAAAGTCATCTGGGTTTGGTTCCTCATTTTGATTTAGATTTATTAAAATCTCCATTTTCTCTCCTTCCCTTTCAAAGTACCTTTTAAGCATATTCACCTGACACACTCGGTGAGTTTTCCTTCTATCTGGCCTTCTTGCCACATAATTCACCTCACTTAAATTCCTTTCAGTCTGATAAGGTCCACAAAACCTTGCTTTTAAAGGTCCACCTGCCACTGCTAACAGTACTAAAACCTTATCTCCACTGGCAAAACTCCGAACTTGTCCGCTACCCACTTCTCATCACATTTTGTGCAACTTTTAAATGCTGCCAAGCTAATTCCCCTGCTCTATTTGCCGTGGTAATCAAGATAAGCGCACACAGAAAGATCCAGACCCCGCTGCCGCTGGGCAATGCTTCCGCTTATAGGGCGGCCAAATCTCTCACCGCGCAGATTCAGAGTGTACAGAGAGGGGAAATAACACCTGTTGCTGCGTATGAGCAGGATCCAGACCGCATAGCGAAAGTACAGCTTGACACAGCAGGTTATAAAACAAAGGAATGGGAGGAAGACGGGGCCGTGAAAGATGGGGATAATGTCTGCACGAAGGACGGGCTAGTTTAGCACAGGGCTAAATCGCAGGCTTTCAAAGCAGACCAGGGCAGGCCAGCAGCACGATTCAATTCCCATACGAGCCTCCCGAACAGGCGCCGGAATGTGGTGACTAGGGGCTTTTCACAGTAACTTAATTTGAAGCCTTCTTGTGACAATAAGCGATTTTCATTTCATATTCATTTTCAATTGAATCGTTCCCTCAAATTTGACAAATAATCAAATAATGTAAGTTCCGATTTCTCACACACCATTTTTTCCTTAATCAATTTAAGTGGTCCTCGTACTTCATGATCAAAAATTAGTACAAATGGACTGAATGTTCTTGACTCATTAGGTGCACCCCGAATTGCAAACAGTACGAAGGAAATGTCTTTATCTCAATCCTCTGGATAATCTTGACAATAAGCCCTCAACATTGTCTTTAATGTCTGATGGCACCTTTCTAACTCTCCCTGCGGTTCTGGATGGTACGCAGTTGATTTAAATTATTTTATTCAGGAGCCATCCATAACTTCTTTGAATAACCTTGATCCTTAATCCGATTGTATTTCTGTGGGTAGTCCATATCTTGTAAAGCATTTAACTAACTCCTCCACAATCATTTTAGCTGTAATATTGCGTACTGGAATGGCCTCTGGATACCTAGTAGACACATTCATTATTGTCAAAAGATATTGATTCCCATTTTGCGTTTTAGGAAGCGGCCCTTCGTAATCAATTCAGACCCTTGTAAAGGGTTCCTCAAATTCTGGAATGGGTATTAAGGGCGCTGATTGTATGACTGCTTGAGGTTTCCCTGTCACTTGATCGACAACATTTCACGACATCTTTATGAAGTCCAGTCCAATGAAAATGTTTTGTATTTTAGCTTGAGTTTTCCTTACTCCCAAATGACTTCCCACTGGTACCTCAGGCGCAACTCGCAACACCTCATTTCGATACCCTACTGGCAATACCACTTGATGGAACTTCTTCCCACTTTTCATCTGCCTGCATATGAAAAGGTCTCCATTTTCTCATCAAGACATTATTTTTACGGTAATAACACCCCGGTGTACCCACAGATTCCTCTTCCGTGTATGCTTTCCCAAATTTCCGTTTTATTTCTATATATTTCTGTTGTACCTCCGCCAATTTTCCTGAATTAAAATTATCCTCCGCCTGTTCTTGTTCTTTTTCAACCATCTGATCAAAAGTCCGTTCTGACAATTGCACTTCACCTTTATCTTCATTGTTTGATTTCTCCTCTTGTCTTAATTTGTGACTTTGTTACTACACAATCCGGACACATCCACGATATTCGTCCTTCAACTCTTCAGTTGTCTGAATTTCACTGGCTTATCAACCACAGTAGACATCACTCCCACCTGCGATCCAGCTATATCGTTACCCAAGAAAAACTGTATTCTGGACAGGATAGTTTCTCTATTACTCCTACTACACTTCACCACTCTTCACTGGACTTTCCAACCTTACCTTATATAATGGAATTCTACACTTCTCACCCTGAATTCCACATATTACCACCTTTTCTGGCAACATTCTTCCCAAACTACATAACTCCTCATCTCTTTCCATTAAAGATTGACTAGCTCCCGTATCTCTTAAAATTGTGACTTCTTTACCTACTCCTTCTGGTACACATGAGTAAACGTTATTCATGTAACCACACAGGCAGACGCGCACATTCAAACACTCGCGCATATACACAGCCACACACACATACACGCCCCCCCCCGCACTCAGATACACACACAAATACTCCCAGACATTCATGTGGACGAACCTCCTCACAGACGATCACACTTTCGTACATTGTCCCACAGACAAACTCTCACCCACAAACACACACAATCACGCACGCACGCAGCCACACACACAAACAGTCACGCACATAGAAACGTGCGCCCACACACACCAGCACCAACAAAAAACTCACACGCAAATATACATGCAGAAACACACACATGCACATACATTCACACACATATGTCATGTGGGGGTACCTTTAAGAAATGGGTGTTTATTGAATAGCTGTAGTGGATGTACCTTTAAGAAATGGGTGTTGATCAGTGATGTCAGAGTATGGATGTTACTGGGCTGTCTGTCTGCTTTTATTTTCGCTTTGGGCTCACAGCTACAGCGTGTGTTTAGTTTGGTTTTAGATTTGGAGAAGCTGCAGTCACAGCAAGATGTGCATTAATCTCTGCAAGCTGATGAATGTTCATTTGGCGATTTCAAAGTGGTGAAGGTAAACCTGATGTCTTTCTGAATAAGGGTTATTTTTGTCTTATGGATGGTGCAAGGTAGGATTAAGAGATATTTAGAGAGTACTGTTTTATTAGGTGGTTTTATTTGCGTTGATGGTTGTTAAGATGTTTACTCTGGGTTTATGAAGTGGGCGTTCGTCTGTGGGTGCGGATTGGTGTATCTGTGCGTGTGTGTGAGGGCATCTGTGTGTATGTATGTGGGTTTATGCGTGTGTGTGAATGCATTTAATGGTGTTTGTGTGTGGGTGTATGTGTGGTAGGATTTATATGTTTATGGGTATGTGTATTTTTAATTGAGTCAGTCGGTTTGTGAGTGTGTGTGTGCCTGTGTGTGTGTGATAGAGAGAGGTAAAGATAGAGAGGGAGAGGATGGATGTGCGGTGGTGTGAGTATGTGTGTTACGATGTGTTTTTCTGAGCGTTTTTGTGCGTGTGAATGTTTGTGTGTGTGAGTATGTGTAAGGGTGTCTGTGGCAGTTCGTGTGTGGGCATGTTTTTCTGTGGGGGTATCTGTGTCTCTGTGAGTGAGTTTATTTGTGTCTCTCTGTCTGCGAGTGTGTTTATTTCAGCTCTCTGACTGCGAGTGTGTGTATTTGTCGCTCTGTGTCTGTGAGTGTGTATGAGCCTCTCCCTGCGTTTGTGAGTGCGCGTATTTGTGTTCTTGTGTTCGTGAGCATTCGTAATGGTGTCTCTGTGTCCGTGAGTGTGAGTATGTGTAGTTGTGTCTCAGAGTGTGTGCATTTGTGTCTGTGAAAGTGTGCATTTCAGCATGTGCGTTCGTGTATGTGTGCCGCTGTGTGTCTGTGAGTGTGCGTATTTGTGTCTCTCTGTGCCTTTGAGTGTATTTTTGCCTGTGTTTCTGTGATTATGTGCATTTTGGCTCTTTGTCTGTGATTGTGTGCATTTGTGTCTCTGTCTCAGCAAACCTGCGCATGTGTGTACGTGTATCTGTAAGCTACGGCTCTTCGGGGGGGAGGGGGGGCGGGGGGATTAAACTAATTTGCCAGGGGTCTGGGAAAACGAGCTGTGTTCCAGAAGCCAGTGTCGAGAGTAGTGAGGTACTGAGGATGGTATCAAGGTCGCAGTCGTGTACCGGCAGACAGAAAGGAGGGTTGAAGTGTGTCTACTTCAATGCAAGGAGCATCCGGAATAAGGTAGCTGAACTTGGAGCGTGGATTGGTACTTGGGACTACGATGTTGTGGCCATTACGGTGAAATGATTAGAACAGGGACTGAATGGTTGTTGAACGTTCCGGGGTATAGATAGAACATAGAACATAGAAAATTACAGCGCAGTACAGGCCCTTCGGCCCTCGATGTTATATAGTCAGGGGCACAGATAGGAGATTTTGTGGGAGCGTGAGAGACTCACGTTTGGTATGTTGCCTCCCAGGTGCAAGGGTACGTGATGCCTCGGATCGTGTTTTCCGGGTCCTTAGGGGAGAGGGGGAGCAGCCCCAAGTCGTGGTCCACATTGGCACGAACGACATAGGTAGGAAAGGGGACAAGGATGTCAGGCAGGCTTTCAGGGAGCTAGGATGGACGCTCAGAACTAGAACAAACAGAGTTGTTATCTCTGGGTTGTTGCCCGTGCCACGTGATAGTGAGATGAGGAATAGGGAGAGCGAGCATTTAAACACGTGGCTACAGGGATGGTGCAGGCGGGAGGGATTCAGATTTCTGGATAACCGGGGCTCTTTCTGGGGAAGGTGGGACCTCTACAGACAGGATGGTCTACATCTGAAACTGAGGGGCACAAATATCCTGGGGGGGGGGATTTGTTAGTGCTCTTTGGGGGGGGGGGGGTTAAATTAATGCAGCACGGGCATGGGAACCTGGATTGTAGTTTTAGGGTAAGGGAGAATGAGAGTATAGAGGTCAGGAGCACAGATTTGACATCGCAGGAGGGGGCCAGTGTTCAGGTAGGTGGTTTGAAGTGTGTCTACTTCAATGCCAGGAGTATACGAAACAAGGTAGGGGAACTGGCAGCATGGGTTGGTACCTGGGACTTCGATGTTGTGGCCATTCCGGAGACATGGATAGAGCAGGGACAGGAATGGATGTTGCAGGTTCCGGAGTTTAGGTGTTTTAGTAAGCTCAGAGAAGGAGGCAAAAGAGGGGGAGGTGTGGCGCTGCTAGTCAAGAGCAGTATTACGGTGGCGGAGAGGATGCTAGATGGGGACTCTTCTTCCGAGGTAGTATGGGCTGAAGTTAGAAACAGGAAACGAGAGGTCACCCTGTTGGGAGTTTTTTTATAGGCCTCCTAATAGTTCTAGGGATGTAGAGGAAAGGATGGCGAAGATGATTCTGGATAATAGCGAAAGTAACAGGGTAGTTATTATGGGAGACTTTAACTTTCCAGATATTGACTGGAAAATATATAGTTCGAGTACAATAGATGGGTCGTTTTCAGTACAGTGTGTGCAGGAGGGTTTCCTGAAACAATATGTTGACAGGCCAACAAGAGGCGAGGCCACGTTGGATTTGGTTTTGGGTAATGAACCAGGCCAGGTGTTGGATTTGGAGGTAGGAGAGCACTTTGGGGACAGTGACCACAATTCGGTGACGTTTACGTTAATGATGGAAAGGGATAACTATACACCGCAGGGCAAGAGTTATAGCTGGGGGAAGGGAAATTATGATGCCATTAGACGTGACTTGGGGGGGGGTGGTGATAAGGTGGAGAAGTAGGCTTCAAGTGTTGGGCACACTGGATAAGTGGGGCTTGTTCAAGGATCAGCTACTGCGTATTCTTGATAAGTATGTACCGGTCAGGCAGGGAGGAAGGCGTCGAGCGAGGGAACCGTGGTTTACCAAGGAAGTGGAATCTCTTGTTAAGAGGAAGAAGGAGGCCTATGTGAAGATGAGGTATGAAGATTCAGTTGGGGCGATGGATAGTTACAAGGTAGCGAGGAAGGATCTAAAGAGAGAGCTAAGACGAGCAAGGAGGGGACATGAGAAGTATTTGGCAGGAAGGATCAAGGAAATCCCAAAAGCGCTCTATAGGTATGTCAGGAATAAGCGAATGACTAGGGAAAGATTAGGACCATTCAAGGACAGGGATGGGAAATTGTGTGTGGTGTCTGAAGAGATAGGCGAGATACTAAATGAATATTTTTCGTCAGTGTTGCCAATTCTGGACAGGCTTAAAATAGATAAGTCCCCGGGACCTGGTGGTATTTATCCTAGGATTCTCTGGGAGGCCAGGGAAGAGATTGCTGGACCTTTGGATTTGATTTTTATGTCATCATTGGCTACAGGAATAGTGCCAGAGGACTGGAGGACAGCAAATGTGGTCCCCTTGTTCAAAAAGGGGAGCAGAGACATCCCCGGCAACTATAGACCGGTGAGCCTCACGTCTGTAGTGGGTAAAGTCTTGGAGGGGATTAGAAGAGACAAAATTTATAATCATCTAGATAGAAATAATATGATCAGGGATAGTCAGCATGGCTTTGTGAAGGGTAGCTCATGCCTCACAAACCTTATTCAGTTCTTTCAGAAGGTGACTGAACAGGTAGATGAGGGTAGAGCAGTTCATGTGGTGTATATGGATTTCAGCAAAGCGTTTGATAAGGTTCCCCACGGTAGGCTATTGCAGAAAATACGGAGGCTGGGGATTGAGGGTGATTTAGAGATGTGGATCAGAAATTGGCTAGCTGAAAGAAGACAGAGGGTGGTGTTTTATGGGAAATGTTCAGAATGGAGTACAGTCACAAGTGGAGTACCACAAGGATCTGTTCTGGGGCCGTTGCTGTTTGTCATTTTTATCAATGACCGAGAGGAAGGCGCAGAAGGGTGGGTGAGTAAATTTGCAGACGATACTAAAGTCGGTGGTGTTGTCGATAGTGTGGAAGGATGTAGCAGGTTACAGAGGGATATAGATAAGCTGCAGAACTGGGCTGAGAGGTGGCAAATGGAGTTTAATGTAGAGAAGTGTGAGGTGATTCACTTTGGAAGGAATAACAGGAAGGCGGAATATTTGGCTAATGGTAAAGTTCTTGAAAGTGTGGATGAGCAGAGGGATCTAGGTGTCCATGTACATAGATCCCTGAAAGTTGCCACCCAGGTTGATAGGGTTGTGAAGAAGGCCTATGGAGTGTTGGCCTTTATTGGTAGAGGGATTGAGTTCCGGAGTCAGGAGGTCATGTTGCAGCTGTACAAGTCTCTGGTACGACCGCATTTGGAGTATTGCGTACAGTTCTGGTCACCGCATTATAGGAAGGACGTGGAGGCTTTGGAGCGGGTGCAGAGGAGATTTACCAGGATGTTGCCTGGTATGGAGGGAAAATCTTATGAGGAAAGGCTGATGGACTTGATGTTGTTTTCGTTGGAGAGATGAAGGTTAAGAGGAGACTGAATAGAGGCATACAAAATGATCAGGGGGTTGGATAGGTTGGACAGTGAGAGCCTTCTCCCGCGGATGGAAATGGCTTGCACGAGGGGACATAACTTTAAACTGAGGGGGAATAGATATAGGACAGAGGTCAGAGGTAGGTTCTTTACGCAAAGAGTAGTGAGGCCGTGGAATGCCCTACCTGCTACAGTAGTGAACTCGCCAACATTGAGGGCATTTAAAAGTTTATTGGATAAACATATGGATGATAATGGCATAGTGTAGGTTAGATGGCGTTTGATTCGGTGCAACATCGTGGGCCGAAGGCCCTGTACCGCGCTGTATTGTTCTATGTTCTATGTTGCGCCAACCTGTGAAACCACTCTAAAGCCCATCTACACTATTCCCTTATTGTCCATATGTCTATCCAATGACCATTTGAATGTCCTTCGTGTTGGCGAGTCCACTACTATTGCAGGCAGGGCATTCCACGCCCTTACTACTCTCTGAGTAAAGAACCTACCTCTGACATCTGTCTTATATCTATCTCCCCTCAATTTAAAGTTATGTCCCCTCGTGCTGGACATCACCATCCGAGGAAAAAGGCTCTCACTGTCTACCCAATCAAATCCTCTGATCATCTTGTATGCCTCAATTAAGTCCCCTCTTAACCTTCTTCTCTCTAACGGAAACAGCATCAAGTCTTTCAGCCTTTCCTCATAAGATCTTCCCTCCATAATCAGGCAACATTCTTGTAAATCTCCTTTGCACCCTTTCCAATGTTTCCACATCCTTCCTAAAATGCGGCGACCAGAATTTCACGCAATACTCCAACTGCGGTCGCACCAGAGTGGTGTGTAGCTGCAACATGACGTCATGGCTCCTAAACTCAATCCCTCTACCAATAAAAGCTAACACACCGTACGCCTTCTTAACAGCCCCCTCAACCTGGGTGGAAACTTTCAGGGATCTATGTACATGGACACCGCGATCTCTCTGCTCATCCACACTGCCAAGAAACTTAACATTAGCCCAGTCCTCAGTCTTCCTGTTATTCCTTCCAAAATGAATCACCTCACACTTTTCTGCATTAAACTCCATTTGCCACCTCTCAGCCCAGCGCTGCAGCTTATCTATGTCCCTCTGTAACTTGTAACATCCTTCCGCACTGTCCACAACTCCACCGACTTTAGTGTCATCTGCAAATTTACTCATTCATCCTTCTACCCCCTCCTCCAGTTCATTTATAAAAATGACAAACAGCAGTGGCCCCAAAACAGTTCCTTGTGGTACCCCACTGGTAACTGGACTCCAGTCTGAACATTTCCCATCAACCACCACCCTTTGTCTTCTTCCAGCGAGCCAATTTCTGATCCAAACTGCTAAATCACCCGGAATCCCATCCCTCCGTATTTTCTGCAGTAGCCTACCATGGGGAACCTTATCAAACGCTTTACTGAAATCCATATACAGCACATCAACTGCTTTATCCTCATCCACCTGTTTGGTCACCTTCTCAAAGAACTCTATAAGGTTTGTGAGGCACGACCTACCCTTCACAAAACCGTGTTGACTATCTCTAATCAAATGATTCCTTTCCAGATGATTATACATCCTAGCTCTTATAAAGCTTTCCAATATTTTGCCCACAACAGAAGTAAGGCTCACTGGTCTATAGTTACCGGGGTTATCTCTACTCCCCTTCTTGAAGAAGGAGACAACATTTGCTCTGCTCTAGTCTTCAGGCACTATTCCTGTAGACAAAGATTACGTAAAGATCAAGGCCAAAGGCTCAGCAATCTCCTCCCTAGATTACCAGAGAATCCTAGGATAAATCCCATCCGGCCCAGGTGACTTATCTATTTTCACGCTTTCCAGAATTGCTAATGTTTCAGTAAGATTAGGGAAGGTGGTAAAAGAGGTGGAGGAGTGGCATTGTTAATCAAGGATAGTTTCCCGGCTGCAGAAAGGCAGTTTGAAGGGGACCTGGCTACTGAGGTAATATGGGCCGACGTTAGAAATAGGAAAGGAGCGGTCACATTTTTAGGAGATTTATATAGTCCCCCAAATAATAATAGAGATGTGGAGGAAGAAATTGAAAAACAGATTATGGATAGGTGTGGATGTCTCAGGGTAATTGTCATGGGTGACTTTAACTTTCCAAATATTGATTGGAACCTCTATAGGTCGAACAGTTCGGATGGGGCAGTTTTTGTACAGTGTGTGCAGGAGGCTTTCCTGACACAATATGTGGATAGGCCGACAAAAAGGGGGGTGGGGGGGGGCACATTGGATTTGGTACTGGGTAATGAACCGGGTCAAGTGTTAGATTTGTTTGTGGGAGAGCACTTTGGAGATAGTGACAACAATTCGGTGTCTTTCACTATTGCAATGGAGAGGGATAGGGCCATACGGCAGGGCAAGGTTTATAATTGGGGCAGGCGTAATAATGATGCGATTCGGCAAGAATTAGGGAGCATAGGATGGGAACAGAAACTGTCAGGGAAAGGTACAAATGTAAAGTGGAGCTTGTTCAAGGAACAAATGCTGCGTGTCCTTGATAGGCATGTCCTTGTCTGGCAGGGAGGAAACGGCCGTGTGAGGGAACCATGGTTCACAAAAGTGGTTGCATGTCTTGTCAGGAGGAAAAAGGAACAGTGTGTAAGGATGAGAAAACAAGGTTTAGTAGGGTAGCTTGAGGGTTCCAACGTAGCAAGGAATGAGCAGAAAAAAGGGATTCGGAGAGCTTGGAGGGGGCATGAGAAGTCCTTGACGGGTTGGATCAAGGAAACCCCCAAGGCTTTTTACTATTTTGTGCGAAATAAAAGAATGACCAGGTTGAGGGTAGGGCCGGTCAAGGACAGTAGTGGGAACTTGTGCCTGGAGTCAGAAGAAATAGGAGAGGCATTAAATGAATACTTTTCTTCATTGGTCACAAAGGAGAGGGTCCATGTTTTTGAGGGTGGGAGTATGATTCAGGCGGGTAGGTTGGAAGAAGTAGATGTTCTGAGGAAGGATGTATTAGCAATTTTGAAAAACCTGAGGGTCGACAAGTCCCCTGGGCCTGATGGGATATACCCAAGCGTTCTTTGGGAGGCAAGGGATGAGATTGCAGAGCATTTTGGCTTTGATCTTTGTGTCCTCGCTGTCCACGGGGATAGTGCCAGAGGACTGGAGTGTGGCGAATGTTGTTCCTCTCTTCAAGAAAGGGAATAGGAATGACCCTGGTAATTATAGGCCAGTTAGTCTTACTTCGGTGGTCGGGAAGATAATGGAAAAGGTCCTGAAGGATAGGATTTATGACCATTTGGAAAGATGCAGCTTAATCCGGGATAGTCAACACGGATTTGTGAAGGGTAGGTCATGCCTCACAAATTTGATTGAATTGTTTGAGGAGGTAACCAAGTGTGTATGTGAAGGTAGAGCAGTTGATGTCGTATACATGGATTTTAGTAAGGCGTTTGATAAGGTTCCACATGGTCGGCAATGAAGAAAGTAAGGAGGTGTGGGATAGAGGAACATTTGGCCAATTGGATAAGTAACTTGCTATCACATAGAAGACAGAGGGTGGTGGTGGATGGAAAACTTTCAGACTGGAGACCAGTTACCAGCGGAGTACCACAAGGATCAGTGCTGGGTCCTTTGCTATTTGCGATTTTTATCAATGATTTGGAGGAGGGGGCTGAAGGGTGGGTCAGTAAATTTGCTGGTGACACCATGCTGAGGTGGAGGGCTGTTGTAGGCTGCAAAGAGACATTGATAGGATGCAGAGCTGGGCTGAAAAATGGCAGATGGAGTTTTACCCTGATAAGTGCGAGGTGATTCATTTTGGTCGAAAAAAATTGAATGCAGATTACAGGGTCAACGGCAGGGTTCTGAGGAATGTGGAGGAACAGAGAGATCTTGGGGTTCAGGTCCACAGATCTCTGAAGGTTGCCACTCAAGTGGATAGAGCCGTGAAGAAGGCTGATACTGTGTTAGCGTTTATTAACAGGGGGCTTGAGTTTACGAGCCGCGGGGTTATGCTGCAACTATACACTACCCTGGTGAGACCACATTTGGAGTATTGTGTGCAGTTTCCGGTCACCTCATTTTCGGAAGAATGTGGAAGCATTGGAAACGGTGCAAAGGAGATTTACCAGGATGCTGCCTGGTTTGCAGGTTTGGTCTTATGAGGAAAGGGTGAGGGAGCCAGGGCTTTTCTCTTTGGAGCGGAGGAGGATGAGAGGCGACTTAATAGAGGTTTATAAGATAGTGAGGGGGATAGATAGAGTGGACGTTCAGAGACAATTTCGTCGGGTGGATGTAGATGTTACAAGAGGGCATAACTATAAGATTCAAGGTGGGAGATATAGGAGGGATGTCCGAGATATGTTCTTTACTCAGAGAGTGGTTAGGGCGTAGAACGGACTGCCTGCTGTGATAGTGGGTTCGGAAAATTTAGGTACTTTCAAGCTTTTATTGGATAGGCACATGGAGCACACCAGAATGACAGGGAGTGGGATAGCTTGATCTTGGTTTCGTACAATGCTCGGGACAACATCGAGGGCCGAAGGGCATGTTCTGTCCTGTACTGGCCTATGTTCTATATTCTAAGTGTGTGTATTTGAGTCTCCATATCTGTAAGTCTGTGTATCTGTGTCTCTGTGGATGTGAGTCTGTGCATTTGTATCTCTGTGTGTCTGTAAGTTTGTGTATTTCAGTCTCTATCACTTTGACTCTGTGTGTCTGTCTATCTGTGTCTCTATGTCTGTCGGTGTATATTTGTGTCAATTTGTGCGCGTGTGTCCGTGTATTTGTTTCTGTGTGTCTGTGTGTGTGTGCCTGTGTCTCTGTGCCTGTGATTGTGTACTTGTGTTCATTTGTTTGTCTTCGTCAGCACCACGTCAATCAAACTGGTAATGCCTGCCCCAGCCTGATGTATTTTTATTTTCATTGTTTTTTTTCCTTCCTTTCAGTGAACATCATCGCAATTATGATCCTGAAGAGAAAAAACTGTGGACTGTCCAAATGTGTCACTTGTTACCTGGTGGCCATGGCAGTGGGAGATCTACTGGTCGTTATTCTCGACCTGATATTGAGACACATTCCCATTGTCTTTGATAAGCAGTTTTATTTCCTGCGGTCCATCCCTGTGTGTAATATCCACGCCGCCCTGCTTTATGCAGCCACTGACTGTTCTGTCTGGTTCACCGTCACTTTCACCTTTGATCGATTTGTGGCCATTTGTTGCCCGAAGCTGAAAAGTAAATACTGCAGCGAGGAAACGGCGGCTGTGGTCCTGGGTACAACGACTGTGCTGAGCTGTTTGAAGAATATTTTCTGGTACTTTATGTTCACAGGTCTGTATATACAGGTGAACTTCCCCTGGTTTTGTGATATCATCGAAGATGTGATGGTCTCTCCGGAATGGACAGCAATCGAGTTCCTCCACAACATTCTAACCCCGTGTGTTCCATTTGCCCTGATTCTGCTGCTCAATTTTTTCACCGTGAGACACATTGTCCTGAGCAGCAGGGCCCGCAGGAGACTCCGGGCTCACAGCAGTGGGGAGAGTCCCAGAGACCCAGAGATGGAGAGCCGAAGGAAATCCATAATTTTACTGTTTGTTATATCGGCCAATTTCATCCTGTTATGGTCAATGTTAATGTTTTATTCGATATGGTGGCGGATGTATGTTCTGGGGTATCGGTACGTATATTTAGATGCTTATGTCCTGGAATTTGCGTTCATGCTGCAGCTCCTGAGTTGCTGCACAAACACTGCGATTTATGCCGTGACACAGACTCAGTTCAGACAGCAGTTGAAGAATGTTCTGGAATTCCGGTGTGGCCTTGAGCTATGAGGTGACACATAAGGTGGGTCTCGTAGGAATACCTCGAATATTACCTGTTAACCCCATCAAACGAGTACCAACATATCCACGAGCCACCCTTCCCGCCCGCTCTCGCCCCCCCCTCCACCCCCCCCCCCCCCAACCACAGTCTCACTCCTCCAAACCTGATCGAGAAACCACCCTAAAAATAGATTAAAACGAATGGGAAATAGCAAGGTGGAAGAGCGAGAAAGAAGGAGGACAGGGAAATCTCAGCATCAGTTTGCAGCCACACGAGGTGGCACGGGACCAGGAAGGACCGACTCCACAGAGTTTGCAGCACAGATCCATGTGCTGATGGGCAGACTTTTGGTTTTCCTCACCTCCAAGCTCCAAAGCCGCAGGAATATGCTGAAGAAAATCTTCTGGTCATCCGTCGAGATAGGAGTGGAGCTCAGGGAGGCCACTTTGGGCGAGGTTTTGGCCAAAAGGGAGCGCTGGCTTGTGACCCAGGATTCGATGGCGAGAGACCTCACGAAGGCCGCCACGGACTAAGGGAATCGAATTCTGACACTCGAATCTGAGGTGGCGAGACTGATCAAGATGCAGAGTGGGTTAAGAGAAAAGCCCGACGACCAGAAAGACAGGTCTCGACGTGAAAACCCAAGAATCATGGAGCTGCCGGAAGGTATGAGGGGAGGGATCCCACGGAATACATATCGCTGATGCTCGGGAAGTTGGTCAGTGATCAGGTATTAGCCAAGCTCCCGGTGGTCACGTCTCCTCGACAGTAGCCCAGAGCCGGGGAACCTCCACGGGCGATAATTGGCAAATTCCACAAGGTGCAGGACAAAGCGCAGATCCTGAGTTGAGTGTGTAGCCATGTAAAATGGCCGCGTTCCGATTAATGTGGCCAAAACCCAGTTTAAAACGGCTAACCCGAAAGACTGCTGGGAAAAGCAGCCAAGAAGACACAAGCAGGCAGCTGCAGACAGTATTGCATATTCGGCTCTGCGAAGGTAGCCCAGATCGATACCCAGGGCTATCAACAGCCCATCAACCCAGGTTTTCACAGTTGCATTCAGGACTGTTTGCAGCCAATCTATTCAGACATCCACAGTTAAATCGGCTATCCCCGGGAACAATTGCAACATATTAGCAATTGAATACCGGGCCAGACCTGTCAGCACCTGCAGTGGCCGAAACAAAGACAGGTGAGCGACCACCCCCCGATCGAGGAATCGCGTCACCATTGGACACATCGACCCCAGAGATTGGGGGCAGAATCCAATCACTTGGGTCTCAGGGTCAAGGGCCGCCCCGGGAGGCGGGAAGCCCCTGGGCCCTATAAAAGTGAAGGTCCAAGTTCAGATCTCTCCCTCGCTCATCTTCGCCTGCTCGAGACCTTCGCAAGACCAGCCACCGGTAATAGTAAGTTTGAATCCAGCGATCACTATCCGGTAGAGACACCTAGCCACCGACCTGTAGCAGCCTTTTGAATCCCGCGGGCCAGATTTCATTGGACAAGCCATTCGTTTCCTGACCTGGTGGGCTCTTCCTAAGTTAAGTATTGGCCAGTAGTGATAGGTTTATTATATAGAAAGTAGTCTTTGGGTATTAATATTGCTTGTTGTATATAATAAATGACCATTGTTTTAATCCTTACTAAGCGGTGTGCTGTATTATTAATCATAACCTGAACTTGAACCACGTGGCGGTATCATAAAGATACCTGGCGACTCATGAGCAAAGGTGACGTAAACAGAGCAAATAGACTAAGGTTAAAAAGAGCAACAAGTGAAAGAGAGGAAAAGTGGGAGGGACATTCCATCCGCTTGTACCAAGACTTTGGGGAAGATCTGGCCAAGCGCCGGGCCGAATTTAACAGCAACATCTCCGCTCTTTAAAAAAGCTAACACAGATGTCATACTTCACCTGGAAATATATGGATCACTGACAAAGGGAAAGAGCAGTATTTCCACGCCCCGGAGGAGGCCAACAGATTGGTCCATGATAATAGTCCAGGCAGGCACTGAGAGCACTCATGGGCTAGAAGCCGAGTTGCGAGAGTCGGGATTTGGGAGGGGCAGGGACAACTGAGAGCAGAAATGTTGGGATGGCTGGGGGGGGGGGGGGGGGGGGGGGAGCGGCTTATGGCCTTAAATAGGGGAGAGTGGCCATGAGGGGAGTCACTACACTAGCGAGTAAGCTGTTGTATGGGGAGTACAGTGAAGGAGGAGGCTGCGGCGTGCCTGGCAGACAGAAGGGGAAAGAAAGAAATTCAGGGAAAACAAAGGGCAAAAGAAGGTGTAGTGGGTAGGGCGTAAATCCGGAGGGGAGGGCGAGGGGCGTGCTGTATGGGTGAAACATACGGGTAAGAGGAGACAGGAGGGGAGACAAAGGGGAGAGTGGGAGGCTGGAAAACTGGTTGCAGCAGACAGCATATGGAGATGGCCAAAAATTAGAATTAGTCGGCAGGCAATTTTAACGGCCTGAGAGTGAGAATAGGTCCGGTGGAACAGTGCCGACCCCACAAGGTGAATACAGTTAACCCAACAAGGGGGGATGTTGTTTAGCCCCACAGGCAGGGGGTGGGTAGACAACCCTGTAGAGTGTCTCTCCGCATGTAACGTCATATACTTGACCCTCCTGTTGACTACCTTGGCATCACCTGACACAATCACCTTCCTTTCCACAATACTGGCATTTCCCCTCCATGGATTTATACTCCCGTGATACATTTGAATTAGGGAAAGCAGTATTTGTTGACTGGAATTCTGTGTCGAAAGCACGAATCTTAGCATCCATATCGCAGTCAATGTGAACACTTTGACCTACTAATAGCGAGTAGTTGTTGATAGTCGGTACCATTCGGGAAACACAATTCTAGTGCAATGGGCAAATTCGTTCTCAAACCAACAATAAAAGCAGTCTTCAACCTCCCAAGAAGTGGTTAGCACTGTTGCTTCACAGCGCCAGATTCCACATTCAATTCCCTGCTTGGGTCACTGTCTGTGCAGAGTCTTCGCGTTCTTCCTTTGGCTGCGGGGGTTTCCTGCGGGTGCTCCGGTTTCCTTCCACAATTCCCGAAAGTCGTGCTTGTCAGGTGAATTGGACTTTCTGAATTCTGCCTGAGTGTACCCGAACAGGCTCCGGAGTATGGTGACTAGGGGCTTTTCACAGTATCTCCATTGCAGTGTTACTGTAAGCCTATTTGTGACACTAAATATCAGTATTATGTATCTCCTGCCCCTTCGGCAATTCCATTCCTTGGTGCTCCGCCCATACTTTCCTACACCTTTGCTCATATTCTGATGCCTCATATGTCTCCTTCTGAATACAAGCAATAATTTTTGTCCAATCAGTCTTTGGTGGGTGGCATTTCAACATCCATTTCTCAATGATAGTCCACCGTCCTTTCAGCTTGTGTTCGTCATCCCCTAGTATTTATTTAACATCTCTAGGCAACAGTACGCTTTCTCTTTTAGAAATCAATATCAACAAATGTTGAACTCCGTCCAACCGGTGAGATTGTAGATTTGTCTACAGCGCTCGAGCCCTTTCCATGTTCTCATTCTTTCCTCCCTGGCGTTAGGTAATTCTTTAGACTGTTTATCATTCCTGTACGCGTCTGCTGGCTAATGAACCAACCGTTGGTCTTAACTGGCTCGAGTAATTTTCTACCCCGTCTGCAGAGACTGCTGTTAACAGCTCGGGCTTGTCTCGGATCGAATTTAAAGAGGCTAAGTTTATGCCTTTTGCCCTTTGAGACTACGATTTTTTATTTTTCAGTAATTCCTTTGTCATGTCTGTGAGAGAATCAAGGACGGATTCTGACGATCCTTTAGATTCTAAATACTCCCATTAAGTTTCCCACTCAGATTCCAGGATCCATTTAAGGGTTTCGTTTTTAGACTGTTTTGGTTTAATTGTTATTGCTTTTAAACTGGATGAAACTGCCATGGAAGAGCTTACGTTTGCAATTGCTTTATCTGCTATCGGGACTCTCCGTCTGACGTTGGGGTGGTCCCTATTGCCTTACTTGCAAAGGCGGGGCTTCTGCAGTCAGACCTACAGGATGTGGCTGTGTGGATGTTGAGGGCCCATTGATGTGTCGTTCCTCACGGGTAAGGAGTTCAATGTTTTACTTCCCAATTCTGATTCAGCAGTTCTGCTACTTCAAGTTTAGAGTTGCATTCCCCCAAGTTATTTTTTTTTTTCAAATCGTAATTCACTTTTCTCTAAATTTAGCCCCTGTACTTTACATTTAAATCTCACATTTTCGATTCGAAGTTTTCTAATTTTTCGAGGTTGGGCTTGTCTCTATCTAACTCTTCACAGACTGCCCGTAGTTGATCCTTCTGTTTTTCCATCTCATTGTCGTACTTTGTACTTTGTATATGTTCCTTTCTCCATCGGATATGACTTGTTATGATCAAGGATCATTTCATTGGATCTTTCTCTCTCATACTGGTAGCATTTTTCCAAACTTTTGTTATATCATCGGTGGACCATTGTAGCTCAGAAGCATCGTGTTTAAAACACTTCTGTTCAGTTTCTGTACCGATTTTGTTCAAATCAAGCTGCTGTTCTCTGTAACTTTTTGCCAACCGAAACATTTATTCAACGGAAATTTCTGGTGGGTGTTGCCCACCCCTAGAGGCTGTGGGCAGATTCTCGGTTGTTATTTCAACTCCGAAACAGTATTTCTCACCCGGGCCTCAAATCTCAGGTATTTCCTTAGTCGAAAAGATGGTACTACATATATGTATATATACATACACATACCGCCGTAGGATCCATATATACCATCTGAAATTTGAGCCATTTGCGCCACTGACGCGTTCTTCAGGAGACCGCATGGAGTCACCCGACTGTGCACGGCCGCAAATGTGAGGTTCTCTGACAGAAGAACAGAAGAACTAGGAGCAGGAGTAGGCCAGCTAGCCCCTCGAGCCTGCTCCACCATTCAATGAGGTCATGGCTGATCTTTTGTGGACTCAGCTCCACTTTCCGGCCCGAACACCATAACCCTTAATCCCTTTATTCTTCAAAAAAAATCTATCTTTATCTAAAAAACATTTAATGAAGGAGCCTCTACTGCTTCATTCGGCAAGGAATTCCATAGATTCACAACCCTTTGGGTGAAGAGGTTCCTCCTAAACTCAGTCCTAAATCTACTTCCCCTTATTTTGAGGCTATGCCCCCTAGTTCTGCTTTCACCCGCCAGTGGAAACAACCTGCCTGCATCTATTCTATTTGTTCCCTTCATCATTTTATATGTTTCTATAAGATCCCCCCTGATCCTTCTAAATTCCAACGGATACAGTCCCAGTCTGCTCAACCTCTCCTCGTAATCCAACCCCTTCAGTTCTGGGATCAACCTAGTGAATCTCCTCTGCACACCCTCCAGTGCCAGTATGTCCTTTCTCAAGTAAGGAGACCAAAACTGAAAACAATACTCAAGGTGTAGTCTCACTAACTCGACTCGACGGGACGAATGGCCTCCTTCTGCACTGTAAATTCTATGATAATCTATGATATGATAACACCTTATACAATTGCAGCATAACCTCCCTAGTCTTAAACTCCATCCCTCTAGCAATGAAGGACACAATTCCATTTGCCTTCTTAATCATCTGTTGCACCTGTAAACCACATTTTGCGACTCATGCACTCGCACACCCAGGTCTCTCCGCACAGCAGCATGTTTTAATATTTTATCATTTAAATAATAATCCCTTTTGCTGTTATTCCTACCAAAATGGATAACCTCACATTTGTCAACGCTGTATTCCATCTGCCATACCCTAGCCCATTCTCTTAGCCTATCCAAATCCCTCTGCAGACCCAGTATCCTCTGCACTTTTTGCTTTACCACTCATCTTAGTGTCGTCTGCAAACTTGGACACATTGCCCTTGGTCCTCAACTCCAAATCGTCTGTGTAAATTGTGAACAATTGTGGGCCCAACACTGATCCCTGAGGGACACCACTAACTACTGATTGCAACCAGAGAAACACCCATTAATACCCACTCTTTGCATTCTATTAATTAACCAATCCTCTATCCATGCTAGTACTTTCCTCTTAATGCCATGCATCTTTATCTGATGAAGCAACCTTTTGTGTGGCAACTTGTCAAAGGCTTTCTAGAAATCCAGATATACCACATCCATTGCCTCCCCGTACCTACCGCACTGGTAATGTCCTCAAAAAATTCCACTAAATTAGTTAGGCACGACCTGCCCTTTATGAACCCATGCTGCATCTGCCAATGGGACAATTTCCATCCAGATGCCTCGCTATTTCTTCCTTGATGATATATTCCAGCATCTTCCCTACTACCGAAGTTAAGCTCACTGGCCTATAATTACCCGCTTTCTGCCTACCTCATTTTTTAAACAGGGGTGTCACGTTTGCTAATTTCCATTCCGCCGGGTCCACCCCAGAGTCTAGTGAATTTTGTTAACTTATCACTACTGCATTTGCAATTTCCCTAGCCATCTCTTTTAGCACTCTGGGATGCATTCCATCAGGGCCAGGAGACTTGCCTACCTTTAACCCCATTACCTTGCCCATCACTACCTCCTCAGTGATAACAATCCTCTCAAGGTCCTCACCTGTCATAGGCTCATTTCCATCAATCACTGGCATGTTATTTGTGTCTTCCACTGTGAAGACCGACCCAAAAACCTGTTCAGTTCCTCAGCCATTTCCTCATCCCCATTATTAAATCTCCCTTCTCATCCTCTAAAGGACCAATATTTGCCTTAGCCACTGTTTTTTGTTTTGTATATATGTAGAAACTTTTACTATCTGTTTTTATATTCTGGGCAAGATTACTGTCATAATCTATCTTACTCTTCTTTATAGCTTTTTTAGTAGCTTTCTGCTGCCCCTAAATATTTCGAGTCCTCTAGAGTCCCACTAATATTTGCTACTTTGTATGCTTTTTCCTTCAATTTGATACTCTCCCTTATTTCCTTTGATATCCACGGTCGATTTTCCCTCCTTCTACTGCCCTTCCTTTTTGTTGGTATAAACCTCTGCTGAGCACTGTGAAAAATCGCTTGGAAGGTTCTCCACTGTTCCTCAACAGTTTCACCATCAAGTCTTTGCTCCCAGTCTATCTGAGCTAGTTGTTCTCTCATCCCATTGTTATCTCCTTTGTTTAAGCACAAACCACTAGTGTTTGATTTTACCTTCTCATCCTCCATCTGTATTTTAAATTCCACCATATTGTGATCGCTCCTTCCGTGAGGATCTCTAACCATGAGATCCTGAATCAATCCTGTCTCATTACACAGTACCCGATCTAGGACCGCTTGTTCCCTTGTAGGTTCCATTACATACTGTTCTAGGAAACTATCGCGGATACATTCTATAAACTCCTCCTCAAGGCTGCCTTGACCGACCTGGTTAAACCAATCGGCATGTAGATTAAAATCCCCCATGGTAACTGCTGTACCATTTCTACATGCATCAGTTATTTCTTTGTTTATTGCCTGCCCCACCATAATGTTACTATTCGGTGGCCTATAGACTACTCCTATCAGTGACTTTTTCGCCATACTATTCCTGATTTCCACCCAAATGGATTCAACCTTATCCTCCATAGCGCCGATGTCATCCCTTATTATTGCCCGGATGTCATCCTTAATTAGCAAGATACACCACCTCCCTTACCATTTACTCTGTCCTTCCGAATAGTTTGATACCCTCGGATATTTAACTCCCAGTCGTGACCATCCTTTAACCATGTTTCAGTAATGGCCACTAAGTTTCAGTAATGGCCACATAGTCATTCACGATGATTTGTGCCGTCAACTCATTTACCTTATTCCGAATACTACGGGCATTCAGGTAAAGTACACTTATGTTGTTTTTTTTTAACCTCTGTTCTGAATCATAACACCTCGAAAAGTAACCTCTCCTAAATTATATTTCCTCTTAACTTTTCTCCTAACTTTCCTTGTCGTTGAACTCATATCTTCATGTAACAACCTGCCGTGTCGGTTACCATTAATGTTTTTACTTCCAGTTTTATTCCTTTGAGTAATCCTGGTTCTATTCACTGAGCTCCCCTCAGTCACTGTACCTTGTACTGTCGCCCGTTTTGATTTTGGACTATGGTTTCTCTGCCTTACCCTTCCCCCCCTTACTGCCTTTTGTTTCTGTCCCTGTTTTACGACCTTCCCACTTTCTGCATCGGTTCCCATCCCCTTGCCACATTAGTTTAAACTCTCCCCAACAGCTCTAGCAAATACCCCCCCCCCCCCTAGGACATCGGTACCAGTCCTGCCCAGGAGCAGACATCCGGTTTGTACTGGTCCCACCTCCCCCAGAACCGGTTCCAATGCCCCAGGAATTAGAATCCCTCCCTCTTGCGCCATCTCTCGAACCACGCATTCATCCTATCTATCCTGGCATTCCTACTTTGACTAGCTCGTGGCACTGGTAGCAATCCTGAGATTACTACCTTTGAGGGCGTACTTTTTATTTAACTCCTAACTCCCTGAATTCAGCTAGTAGGACCTCGTCCCGTTGTTTACCTATATCGTTGGTGCCTATGTGCAACATGACAGCTGGCTGTTCACCCTCCCCGCCCCCCCTCCCCCCCCCCCCCCACCCCCCCCCCCAAGAATGTCCTGCAGCCGCTCCTAGGCATCATTGCCCCTTGCACCAGGGAGGCAACATACCATCCTGGAGTCTCGATTGCGTCCGCAGAACTGCCTGTCTATTCTCCTTACGATTGAGTCCTCTATCACAATAGCCCTGCCATTCTTCTTCTTGCCCTTCTGCGCAGCAGAGCCAGCCACGGTGCCATGAACCTGGCTGCTGCTGCCTTCTTCTGGTGAGCCATCTCCCTTAACAGTATCCAAAGTGGTATATCTTTTTTGCCGAGAAATGACCGCAGGGGGCACCTTCACTGCCTTCCTACTCTTGCTCTGTCTTTTGGTCACCCATTTTCTATCTCCCTCAGTACCTTTCACCTGCAGTGTAACCAACTCGCTAAATGTGCTATCCACGACATCCTCAGCATCGCGGACGTTCCATAGTGAGTCCATCCGCAGCTCCAGAGCCGTCAAGCGTTCCAACAGGAGCTGCAACTGGACACACTTCTTGCACGTGAAGGAGCCAGCGACAGTGGACGTGTCCCTGAGCTCCCACATCGCACACGAGGAGCATGACACGGGTCTGAGATCTCCTGCCATGTCTTAAACCTTCGGTTAACTTCAACAACTACAATTCCCCCCCCCCCTCCAAAAAAAAACAACGAAGAAAAAATAAGTAAATATACCAACGAAAAGAAAAAGTAAACAGAAAAACTACCTACCCGTCACTTTCCAGGGATAAAAAGCACCTCCTCCCCACCCAGCTTCAAATTCCCACCTAGATTCAAATTCCCAAACTCACTCTGCCGTCTCACTCTGGCTGTGTCTCCTCTGGCTCACTGGAAGAACTCACTAATTGACCTCGGTTCTGCCGATTCGCCGCCGATGCTTTAATGTGTTGATTGATTTCGTCCCCTTTGTTCTCCTGGAGGGTTCGCCAAATTATACGATATCTTGTTCTATGGTCAAATATGAGTCAAAGGTCATGTTGATTGGAGGTGTCCAAATTACAATTGATTTGCGAATCATTCACCTTGATACACTTGCATAAAATCTGAATCAAAAATGTTGAACAACATAATACATAAACTGGACAGAGCAGAGCTAATACAGTTCCACAAAAGCACAAGTAAAATATAAAGAAAATGACCTCAAACAGAAATCCATAGAAGATTTATAAATTCCTAAAAACATTCAGAAAAAAACTGAACTAAGGCGTCTTATTCTGCAAGAAAGTCTTATTGATGGTCTGATCCCTCAGTCACTCTTATTGGATTCAAATGGACAGCTGAGACCTACTGATTTGTTCAAATAAATATGTCACTTAGAAAATGATTTATTCATCAAACATTGGTCATTTCGTCAGATTTACCGATGCCCATCAAATTAATTCATTGTCTATGTGCTCCAGCTACGTACGCCAATCTGACAAAGATTTTTTTTTAAACTGGATTGCCCATTTTACTTTATTCCATTAAGGGCCAATTTGGTATGGCCAATCCACCTATCCTGCAGATCTTTGGATTTTGTCGGGGCGAAACCTACGCAAACACGGGGAGAATGTGCAAACTCCACATAGGCAGTGACCCAGAGCCGGGATCGAACTTAGGACCTCGGCGCCTTGAGGCAGCAGTGCTAAATACTGCGTCACTAACCTTAAAAAGATACGGTGCTGGAATTAACCTTGCTGTTGCCAAGTACTTAATACATTTGCGTTACTTAATGTACTGGAATTCTATGGTCCATTGAATACATTAAACTTTTACGCAACATTTCATGAAACTATGTCTCAATTTCTGCAGACATGCAATAGATTCTTCATTATCTGAAACAATGTCTATCTTTCCACATTCATGGCCTTTAGAAGAATTCAATTTTATAGCTATGCACTCAATCAATGCTTCAATGCACCAAATAAATCAACGAATCAATAAATCAATAATCTAGCATCCTGCTTTTAATTTGGGGAATTCTGAAGGCATCTTGTGCACAGGAAGCGCCCCTAAATATTTGAACTTTTAAAATTAAGTTCAGAGTATCTGATTAGCGAATTTCTCTCTGTCGCTCTCTCTGTTTCTACGCAAACATGTACAAAATAACAGCAGGCATTTTGATTGCCCAGTAAGATTACACAAGCAGCAATGTGATCATGGAGGAAAATCCTCCAGGGCCCCCTGTGGAAAGTGTCATGGGAGTGTCGCTTTAAGAAAGGTTGTGGTCATAACTCGTGGCTTCAGTGATGTCATTTTGTGTCTGGAGCAGAGCGGTGAATGAAAGTTTTTCTTATTTTCTCTTTCAGTTTTGACTGCTGTTGACTGCAGATTGAGAAAAGAAGTGTTTAGGCCTGTCTCTCTCTCTCTATTTTCATTCTAACTAGTTGTTCCAGAAAAACAACCATTGATTATAGCTACCTGTTTTGGTCACTTAAAAGATATAGTTTCCTTTCCGGAAGGAATTATGTCTGCTGGTACAGCGAAATTACAATCTCAGGGAAAGCCAGTCTCATTCAAGTGAGAATGCAGAGTGATTGGCCACGCCCTTGTAAAGGGGTTTTGGATTTATGGGATTTTGTTTTTGAATTGGAACAGTTAATGAGTGGATCATTAAGTGTTATACATAGATTACTGTAGCTGTGTGATGTCTTTATGTTTGTAATTGATAACAATTCTTGTGGTGTAAGGGCAGCACGAAACCTACGCAAACACGGGGAGAATGTGCAAACTCCACATAGGCAGTGACCCAGAGCCGGGAACGAACATGGGACCTCGGCGCCTTGAGGCAGCAGTGCTAAATACTGCGCCACTAACCTTAAAAGGATAAGGTGCTGGAATTAACCTTGACAGGTTAATTGACAGAATTGACAGTAAGCCCTGCAGCGTCACGGTGCCGAGGTCCAAGGTTTGATCCCGGCTCTGGGTCACTGTACGTGTGGAGTTTGCACATTCTCCCCGTATTTGCGTGGGTTTCGCCCCCACAACCCAAAATATTTGCAGGCTATGTGGATTGTTCACACTAAATTGCCCCTTAATTGGAAAAAATGAATTGGGTACTCTAAGTTGAAAAAAAAATTCTTGTTGTGTATTTATATATACAAGTTCACTAAATTCTTGGAATAAAGTTTATTTTGAATAAAGTGTCTAGGATGACTGTTGAATCACACCTAAAGGGAAGGCTCTTGTGCTCATCCCAGCCAAATTAAATATCAAAGTTTTAGCTCAGGGGTCATAATATACTTTGGGGTTTCTAAGCCCTGGCCCTTAACAGAATTGGGGGATCTTGGGATAAAAATATATCTTTCGTGATTCGAGTTGGTTTAGTGTACTGAAAGACTGTGAGTGGCGAGCATATTTCAGTTTGCTTTTCAGGCATTGAATTCAAGTTGAAATATGGAGTGGGTTGTGGACAATGGCTCTTTCAGAGGATCAGTGTTTTTGGGAGTGGAAAAGGTCACGCGCAGTACCTTACAAATGGAGGCTACGAAAAAGGCTGTTAGATTTAGCACACACATTATGGTTAAGATTGCGTGACAAGGTATGGAATGTGGCGGTAGCTTAGCATTTAAAATTGCCTGCGACACAGTCAATATCAGTGAAAATGGCAAAAATACAATTGCAGACAAAGCATATTGAGCATGAAAAAAGGTAAAGCAACTTGAATTTCAAATGAGGGAGAAAGAAAGATTTGCCCCAGCAGAACAAAAAGAAAAGGAGAGAGAGGAAAAGGAAAAAGAACGAACGTCCCAAGCAGAGTAAATGCGAGAGAAAGAGAGTTGCAGATCAGGAGAAAAAGGGAGAAAAAAGAAAAAGAGAGCCATTGAACATCAGAGGCATGCATTGAAACGTGAATTTCAGTGAAAATTACCGGAGGTAAAGTGAAACGTACTGTCTGAGGATAGTAATGAGAATAGTGAGAAAGAGCAAAAGCGTCATAGTCTAAGTTTCGATGGGTATCTATTTAAATATGTCCAAGCATTGCCAAGGTGTAATCAGAAGGATATAGGAGAATTTTTAATTTCATTTGAGAAGGTGGATAAACAAATCAAATAGCCACAGTCATGTGGGCATGACTGATTCAAACAAAGTTGGTAGGTAGAGCTAGTGAAGTGTTTGCATCGCTCTGAGGGGACTTTTGTGGAGGTGAATAAATCGATCATAGGTGCATATGAATAGCGCCTGAAGCCTACAGACAAAGGTTCAGAAATGTAAGCAAAGACCCTGGTCAAACATACACAGTTGACGGGGGTCAAACCGATTGGCTTTGATAGGTAGATCCGAGTTTTCAAAATAGACGAAACGTGTCAAGCTCTCAGAGAAATAATAATTTTGGAGGAGATTAAAGATCCAATCAGTGATGAGAACTCATGTGGAAGAGCAAAGCGTTAAAGCTGCGAGATTAGCAGCATAAATAGTTCTTAAACTGGTTCATAAATGAAATTTGGTTTCTGCCATCAGTTTCATCCTGTGGTGGATGTAAGCTGTGGAAAGGGAAATACTCAAGTCGCAAAGGTACAGGGGATCTGAAGGGAGATAATAAGGGTAGTGTACGTCAGTTTGAAAAAGCACTTCAGGAGGATGGAGAGAAATGAAACGTTTCAGATATTTTTACTGTAATAGACTAGGTCAGTGTTGGGGTTAAAGAAAAGCACAGGGAAGGCTGAAGTACTAATAAGCCAGTGGGGTTTGTTGAAGTGGTAAAGGAAGCCCGAATTGAAGCGAAGGAGTTGAAAAAGAATGTACAGCCTGCTCAAGAGGTGATTGATAAGAAGGTGCCAGGTTCTTAAAAAAATGTACTTTTGTGGATAACGTTTACTCATGGGTATCAGAAGGAGTAGGTAAATATTTCAAAATGTATGTACTGTGCACGTTCCCTTGGCGGCAGAAAAATAGTTTTCACTGTTCGTCGGTGCATTAGACAATAAATCAAATCAATCACAACAATTTTAAGGGATACGGGAGGTACTCAAACCTTGATTTGAAGAGGTGAGGAGTTGTGTAGTTTGGAGGAAAAATGCCTAAAAAGGTGGTAATATGTGGAATTCAGGGTGAGAAGAGTCGTGCTCCATTAGGGTGTTGACACCCTACCACTCCTTCCCATATCCTCCAAATCCCACCGTCCTGCCTGTAAACATTAACACGTTTCTGACATCGATAAACAAACTGTTCCCCAATCCCCAGGCCGGGACTTTCATACTCAGCACCAGCTCGCTCCTCCGTCCCCTACCCCCAAACCCTCCTAAATACTTTGAACTCGTGAACTCGTCTAATGTTCAATTGGTCTTTGTCCCCTGCTGTTCAATGCAGCCTCTCTGACTTGGCCTCATCTGAGGGGCCTCAGGAGCACTTTTGTCTTTGCTCAACTTCTGACCAGTGCAAGGGCCACTTTCATTAATTTTACTGAGGATTTCCTTGTTCCCTCTTTTACATTTCTGCTTCGATTGTGAGTTTTCAGAGCGATAAGTGGAAATGTTGGAACTGAATGTTGGGGTAGGAGTGATGGCCGTGTCGTCTCGCGATGTTGTCATTTGCTATCAGTTCCAGTTGCCACAGTACTCGCAGATGAATAAAACTGCGAGATCAGATTTCTAAGTTACATCTTTCCAACAATTATTTCAATGTTCTGGGATACATTTAAATTATCTGGTCTGCACCGCCTGTGAGATTGGCGGAGGCAGATACAACAGTGACTTTCAAATTTCAATGCGAGAAACAACAGCAATCAAGTGCATGCCTCTCGGGAAAGGTCGGTCGAGTGGGATTGAATGATCTACTAATCTAAAGAGCCGCTGAGGTTAAACGGAATGAATGTCCTCGGTCGGTACTTCACGCACTTTTACATTTTTGGTCACGTCTGGCTGTGAGGTGAAGTGCATCAACAGCTGGAGTTTCCCCTCAATGGTACCCACCACGGCGAGTTTGATCACGGTAATCCTTTATATACAATGTGTCGGTGATTGATGTCAGCGTCAGCTTTAGCTCACTCGTTACTTCGCAGCATCAACTTAATTGTAAGTTCGAACCTGTCTCACCGTGGGCGCTCTCTGGCGTTTTTTATATTTCCAAAACATGAGTCGTGCATAAATAAAAGCAGCAGCACATTTATAATTAGGAGTCGGTGTATTTTGTTACAGTCTGCATTGATCTGTTTAAAAAGCAGCTTATGCCACGTGTTTACTTTCTGGGCTCGCGCTGCGGAAACCCGAGTTCGATTCCAGCTCTGTACAATAACTGACCTGTCACACTTTGCCAATTACTCACTACCTAAATGGAGGAAACGAGCATTAACGATTATCTATTATACATTTTTTGAAATTTCGGAACAAGATTGTTTACGCAGGCAAATTGATTAATCCATTTTTTTCTACGTGAAACGCTGTTCCCCATATCTCCAAGAACACTCAGGTAGTTCGAAAGCATCCAGGACCAAGCAGAGCGCTTGATTGCTCCTCCTGCCACAGGCATTCAATCCCTCCCCACAAACGTCCCAAAATGCACCGCAATGACTCAACAAAGTTCCTCAGGTAATTGTTCCTTCGACAGCACCGTCCAGAACTACGACCACTGTCATTTTGAAAGAGTAGACTCACCAAATTACTCACCACTCCCACTGGGAAACTGATTAACGTTCCTTCACGGTAACGGTTTTTTTTTAGCTTCCTCCCTTAAAGCACGTGTGTGTACCCAAACCTCACGGCCTGCAACGATTCAAGAAAGCAGCTCACCATCACCTTCTGAAGGGCAACCAGGGATGGGCAATAAATTCTGTCCCAACCAGCAACTCTCATATCCAGTAAAAGTGATATTTTTAAAGAATTGGTGCTTTGCATTTCTGGGGCCATAATGAACTGTTCTCCATTCATTAAAAATAAATATAAAGTACCCAATTCCTTTTTTCCAATTAAAGGGCAATTTCGTGCAGCCAATCCACCTACCCTGCACATCTTTGCTTGTGTAGGGGAAACCCACGCAAAACCGGGGAGCATGTGCAAACTGCACACGGACAGTGACCCAGAGACGGAATCGAACCTGAGAACGCAGCGGCGTGAGGCAGCAGTGCTAACCACTGGGCCATCCTGCTGTCCCTGTTGGTAATTCTAACGGTGGAATGAATCATGTAACTCCTGCTTCAGAGGCACGTGAATCTAATGGATTTCGAACAGAATGTACCCTTGCAGATAGAAACAATGTGCTTTCTGCAGTAAGGTGAAAGGGAGTGGTGTGCAATATACTCCAGCATTAAACGCTCTCTCCCCCTGTCTCTCTTTACCATTCTCCTTTATACTGTTTCTGTTTTGTTTCTATTGATATCGGCTGAAGATCTTATTAGCTGTGGGTCTCTTGAGCAAGATATTCTTCTACATTTTTTCCAGTCAGACACATATTGCGACTTTGTTGCTTTTCGCAACCACAGCAAACATGATGAATAATTGGAAATTCACAACGCTGAAGGAGGCTCTTTGTTCCACAATTACTGTGTCTGCCCATTATTACTATTATACAGATAAATGGTCAGATTATTGAAGACAGGAGTTGGGACGTCTTGCTGACGTTGTACAGGACATTGGGAAGGACACACTTGGAATACTATATACAGCTCTGGTCACCCCCAATATAGAAAGGATATTATTAACCTAGAAAGATATCAGAAAAGATTTGCTGGGCTGCTACCGGACTTGATGTTTTGAGTTAAACGGAGCGGTTGAATAGACAGGAACATTTTTCTTGGAGACTAGGGGTGATCTTGATGTCGGCTATGAAATAATGAGGGGCATAGATGAAGTAGATTTTCCCAAGGTTAGAGGAATCCAAAACTAGAGGGCATAGATTTAAGGTGAGAGAGGAGAGATTCAAAAGGGTCCAGGTGAACAATTGTTTCACACAGAGGGTGTTGAGTGTCTGGAACGAGCTGGCAGAGGCAGCAATGGAGGCGTCTACAATTCTGCCTTTTAAAAAGCATTTACATAATCATATGGAGAAGATGGGTATAGAGGAATATGACCAAATGTGGGCAATTGGACAGGCTTTGTGGAGTAAAATCTGGGCGACATGGCCACGTTCGGCCGAAGGGCCTATTTCCATGCTGTAAACGTCGATGACCCTATGACCTGTCCCACCTTCCAGATCTGTGTCGCTGCAGATTCGAGCACATCATCGAATATCCAAATCGGTTTGGAATTTTGCTGTGGGTGTCTGCCTGATTTTTCTGATCGACAGTGAACTCTGAGGGAATGAAAGTGTGTGAGGATCAGGCAGCAACTGACATTGAGGCAGAAGCTCAGCTGTGATCAAACTGAATGTTGGGGCAGGAGTGAGTGGCCGTGTAGTCTCCCAATGTTATAATTTGCTATTAGTTCCAGTTGGCACAGCACTCGCAGCTCGCAGTTGTATATAACTGCGAGATAAGATTGTTAAGTTACGTCTTTCGAATAATGATTACAATGTTCTGGGATACATTTCAATTATCTGGTCGGCACTGCCTGTGAGATTGGTGGAGGTAGATACAACAGTGGCTTTCAAATGTCAATGCCACAAACGACAGGAATCAAATGCATGCCTCTGTGGAAAGGTCGATCGAGTGGGATTGAATGAATCGCTGATCTAAAGAGCCGCTGAGCTCAAACAGAATGAATGTCCTCCGTCGGTATTTCACGCACTTTTATGTTTTTGGTCACGTCTGGCTGTGAGGTGATGTGCATCAACGGCTGGAGTTTCCCCTTAATATTACCCACAACGGCGAGTATAATCACGGAAACCCTTTATATGCAATGAGTCCATACTTGAAGGTAGCGTCAGCTTTAGCTCACTGGTTACTTCACAGCTTTAATTTAATTGTAAGTACGAACCTGTTTCACCGTGGGCGCTGTCTGGCGGTTTTAATATTTCCAAAACCTGTGTGTTGCATAAATAAAAGCAACAGCACATTTATAATTAGAAGTAGGTGTATTTTGTTTCGAGGTTGCATTGATCTGTTTTGAAAAGAGACTTGTGCCACGTGTTTAGTTTCTGACCTCACACTGCAAAAACTCAAGTTCGGTTCCAACTCTGTCCAATAACTGACCTGTCACACTCTGTCAATTACTCACAATTTAAATGCAGGAAAAGAGCATGAACGATTATCTATTATACATTTTTTAAATTTCGGAACAAGATTGTCTACGCAGGCAAATTGATTAATCCATTCTTTTCTACGTGATACGCTGTTCCCCAGATCTCCAAGAACACTCAGTCGGTTCGAAAGCACCCAGGACCAAGCAATGCGCTTGATTGCTCCTCCTGCCACAAGCATTCAATCCCTCCGCCACAGCCATCCCACAATGCACCGCAATAACTCAACGAAGTTCCTCAGGCAATTGTTCCTTCGACAGCACATTCCAGGCGTACGACCACTAACATTTTGAAGAACTAGAAAAGCCCCTACTTGGGAAATTCACCAACTGGATCTTCTCCTCCAAATCACTCACCACTCCCACTCGGAACAATATTAACGTTGCTTCAAGGTAACGGGGGAAAAATAATTTTGCTTCCTCCATAAAGGCACGTTGGGTGTACCCAAACCTCAACGGCCTGCAACGCTCCAAGAAAGCAGCTCACCACCACCTTCTTAAGGGCAACTAGGCATGGACAATGAATTCTGTCCTAACCAGCAATTCTCACATCCAGTAAAAATTATCGTTTTAAAGCATTGCTGCTTTGAATTCCTGGGGCCTGGAATGAACTGTTCTCCATTCTTGAAACAAAAATATCGGGTACCCAATTCATTTTTTCCAATTAAGGCGCAATTTAGCGTGGCCAATCCACCTACTCTGCACATCATTGGGTCGTGGGGACATAACCCACGCAAACACGGGGAAATTGTGCAAACTCCACACAGGCAGCGACCCTCAGCCAGGATCGAAGCTGAGAACTCGACGCCGTGAGGCAGCAGTGCTAGCCACTGCGCAATCGTGCTGCCCGTTTGTCATTCTAACGGTGGAATGAATCATGTAACTTCTGCTTCAGAGGAAACTGGATCGAAGGTATTTCTAACAGCATGAATCCTGGAAGACAGAAATAATGTGCTTGCTGCAGGAAGGTGGAAGGTAGTGGTGAGCAATGTATCCAGCAGTAAACGCTCTCTCCTCCTTTCTCTCTTTAACACTCTCCTTTATTCTGTTTCTGTTTTGTTTCGATCAGTATCGGGTGAACGTGTGATTTGCTGTGGGTCTCTTGAAGATATTCTTCTACATCTTATTCCAGTCAGACACATTCTGCGACTTTTTTGTTTTTTGCACCACTTGTAAACATGATAAACAATTGGAAATTCACAACGCTGAAGGAGGCTCTTTGTTCCACAATTACTGTGTCTGTGCCCATTATTACTATCACAGATACATGGCCAGATAATTGAGAACAGGAGTTTCGACGTCTTCTGAAGTTGCACAAGACATTGGGAAGGACACACTTGGAATACTGTGTACAGTTCTGGAATATAGTAAGAATATTATTTAGGGAGAAGGAATGCAGAAAAGGTTTGCTATGCTGCTACCGGACTTGATGGTTAGAGTTAATAGGAGCGGCTGGATAGACTTGAACATTTTTCTTGGAGACTAGGGGTGATCCTGACGACGGCTGTAAAATAATGCGGGGAATAGATCAGGTAGATGTTCCCAAAGGTAATGGAATCCACAACTAGAGGGCATAGGTTTAAGGTGAGAGGGAAGTGATACAAAAGGGTCCAGACGAACAATTGTTTCACGCAGTGGGTGGTGAGTGTCTGGAACGAGCTGGCAGACGCAGTAGTAGAAGCGTCTACAATTCTGCCTTTTAAAAAGCATTTAGATATTTATATGGAGAAGATGGGTAAAGGGGAATAAGACCAAATGTGGGCAATCGGGCAGGCTTTGTATAGTAAAAACCGGGCGGCATGGACAAGTTAGGCCGAAGGGGCTATTTCCATGATGTAAACTTCGATGACCCTATGACCTTCCAGATCTGTATCGCTGCAGATTCGAGCACTCCATCTATATGTCCAAATCGGTTTGAAATTTTGACTGTGGGTGTCTGCCTCCATTTTGCTTATCGACAGAGAACTTTGAGTGAATGAAAGAATCTGCGGAACAGGCAGGAAATGACATCGAGTCAGAAGCTCAACTGTGATCAAACTGAATGTTGGGACAGGAGTGAGTGGTCGTGTCGTCTCCCTATGTTGTCATTTGCTAACAGTTCCAGTTGCCACAGCACTCGTAGATGAAGATATCTGCGAGATAAGATTTTCAAGTTACCTGTTTCCAACAATTATTTCAATGTTCTGGGAGACAGTTCAATTATCTTGTCCGCACTGCCTGTGAGATTGGTGGAGGCAGATACAACAATGGCTTTCAAATGTCAATGCGAGAAACGTCAGCAATCAAATGCATGTCTCTGGGGAAAGGTCGGTCGAGCGGGATTAAATGATCTGCTAATCTAAAGAACGCTGAGGTTAAATGGAATGAATGTCCTCCGACGGTACTTCACGCACTTTTAAGTGTTTGGTCACATCTGGTTGTGAGATGATGTGCACCCACACCTGGATTTTTCCCTGAATATTACCCACCACGGCGAGTAGGATCACGGTAATCCTTTTCTACAATGTGTCCGTGCTTTAAGCCAGCGTCAGCTTTAGCTCACTGGTTACTTCACAGCATCAACTTAATTGTAAGTTCGAACCTGTCCCATCGTGGGCGCTGCCGGGCGTTTTTTGTATTTCCAAAACATGTGTGTTGCAAAATAAAAGCAGAAACACTTTTAAAATTAGAAGTTGGTGTATTTTGTTTGGAGCTAACATTAACCCTTTTGGAAAAGATGCTCTTGCCACGTCTTTACTTTCTGATCTCACACTGCGGAAACCCAAGTTCGATTCCAGCTTTGTACAATAACTGACCTATCACACATTGTCAAAATACTCACAACGGAAATTGTGGAAAAGAGCATTAACAATCATCTATTATACATTTTGTGAAATTTCAGAACAAGATTGGTTACGCAGGCAAATTGATTAATCCATTTTTTGTCCAAGTGAAACGCTGTTCCCCAGATCTCCAAGAACGCTCGGGGAGTTCGAAAGCATCCCGGACCTAGCAGTGCGCTTGATTGCTCCTCCTGCCACAGGCATTCAATCCCTCCAACAGCCATCCCAAAATGCACCGCACCAACTCAACAAATGCCCTCAGGCAATTGTCCCTTCGACAGCACCTTACATACCTACGACCACTATCATTTTGAAGAACAAGGCAAGCCCCTACTTGGGAAAATCACCAACTGGAATTTCCCTTCAAAATCACTCACCACCCACTTGGACCCATATAAACGTTCCTTCCTGGTAACGGAGGAAAAAATCATTTAGCTTCCTCCATAAAAGCGTGTTGGGTGTACCCAATCTTCACGGACTGCAACGTTTCAAGAAAGGAGCTCACCACCACCTTCTGAAGGGCAACTGGGAATGGGCAATAAATTCTGTCCTAAACAGCAACTTTCACATCCAGTAAAAGTGATCTTTTTAATGCATTGATACTTTGAATTTCTGGGGCCTGGGATGAACTGTTCTGTATTCTTAAAAAAAATATATAGAGTACACAATTCATTTTTTTTCAAATAAGCGGCAATTTTGTGGGGCCAATCCACCGATCATGCACATCTTTGGTTGTGGGGGACAAACCAACGCAAATACGGGGCCAATGTGCAAACTCCACACGGACAGAAGGGCAAGGTTTAGAGTAGATGAACGAGTCAAGTTTTTTTACACAGAGGGTAGTGGGTGCCTGGAACTCGCTACGGGAGGAGGTGGTGGAAGCAGGGACGATAGTGACATTTAAGGGGCATCTTGACAAATACATGAATAGGATGGGAATAGAGGGATACGGACCCAGGACGTGCAGCAGATTGTAGTTTAGTCGGGCAGCATGGTCGGCACGGGCTTGGAGGGCCGAAGGGCCTGTTCCTGTGCTGTACATTTCTTTGTTCTTTGTTCTTTGTTGACAGTGACCCAGAGCCGAGATCGAACTTGAGAACACGGCGTCGTGAGGCAGCAGTGCTAACCACTGGGCCATTGTGCTGTCTCGTTTGTCGTTCTAACGGTGGAATGAATCATGTAACTTCTACTTCCGAGGAAACGAGATTTAAGGTATTTCTAAGAGCATGAATCCTGGAAGATAGAAACAATGTGCTTGCTGCAGTAAGGTGGAAGGGAGTGGTGTGCAATGTACTCCAGCAGTAAACGCTCTCTCCCCCTTTATCTCTTTACCATTCTCCTTTATTCTGTTTCTGTTTTGTTTCTATTAGTATCGGGAGAAGATTTGATTAGCTGTGAGTCTCTTAAGCAAGATATTCTTCTATATTTTTTCCAGTCAGACACATTCTGCGACTTTGTTGTTTTTTTTAACCTCTGCAAACATGATGAATAATTGGAAATTCACAACATAGAAGCGGCTCTTTGTTCCGCAATTACTGTGTCTGTCGCCATTATTACTATTATTCAGATACATGGACAGATAATTGAATACAGGAGTTTGGAGATCTTGCTTAACTTGAACAAGACATTGGGAAGGATACACTTGGAATACTGTGCACAGTTCTGGTCACCATAATATAGAAAGGATGTTCTTAACCTAGAATGAGGGCAGAAAAGATTTGCTAGGTTGCTACTGGACTTGATGGTTTGAGTTATAAGGAGAGGCTCGATAGGCTCGAACATTTTTCTTGGAGCCTCGGAGTGATCATGAAGGCGACTATAAAATAATACGGGGCCTAGATATTGTAGATGTTCCCAAAGGTAATGGAATGCAAACCTAGAGGGAAAAGGTTTAAGGTGCGAGGGGAGAGATAAAAAAGGGTCCAGGTGAACATTTTTTTCGCACTGAGGGTGGTGAGTGTTTGAAATATTGGCAGTAGTACAGCCGTCTACAAATCTGCATTTTAATAAGTGTTTAGATATTTATGTGGAGAAGATGGGTACAGAGGAATATGAACAAATGTCGGCAATCGGGCAGGCTTTGTGCAGTAAAAACTGGGAGGCATGGACAAGTTAGACCGACGCACCTATTTCCATGCGGTGAACTTCGATGAATCTATCACCTGTCCCACCTTCCAGATCTGTGTCGTTGCAGATTGGAGTACTCCATCTACATGTCCAAATGGGTTTGAAATTTTGCTGTGGGTGTCTGCCTCGATTTTTCTTATCGACAGTGAACTTTGAGGGAATGAAAGTATCTGAGGAACAGGCAGCAAATTACATTGATGCAGAAACTCAGCTGTGATTAAACTGAATGTTGGGCAGGAATGATTATCCGCATAGTCTCCCTATGTTGTCATTTGCGATCAGTTCCAGTTGCCACAGCACTCGCAGATGAAGATATCTGCGAGATTAGATTTTTAAGTTACAAGTTTCCTACAATTATTTCAAAGTCCTGGGATACAGTTCAATGATCTGGTATGCACTGCCTGTGAGATTGGTGGAGGCAGATACAACAGTGACTTTCAAATGTCAAAGCCAGAAACGACAGCAATCAAATGCATGCCTCTGGGAAAAGGTCGGTCGAGTGGGATTGAATGATCTGCTAATCTAAAGAGCCGCTGATGTTAAACGGAATGAATGTCCTCCTTCGGTACTTCACGCACTTTTATGTTTTTGGTCACATCTGGCTGTGAGGTGATGTGCATCACCACCTGGAGTTTTCCCTGAATGTGACCCACCACGGCGAGTAGGATAACGGTAATCCTTTTCTACAATGTGTCCGTGCTTCAAGCCATCGTCAGCTTTAGCTCACTGGTTACTTCACGGCATCAACTTAATTGTAAGTTCGGACCTGTCTCACCATGGGCGCTGCCTGGCGTTTTTAATATATCCAAAACATATGTGTTGCATAAATAAAAGCAGCAGACATTTATAGTTGGATGTTGGTGTATTTTGTTTAGAGCTAACATTAACCTGATGAAAAAGATGCTGATGCCACGTCTTTATTTTCTGATCTCACACTGCGGAAACCCAAGTTCGATTCCAGCTCTGTACAATAACTGCCCTTTCACACATTGTCAAAATACTCACAACGTAAATTGTGGAAAAGAGCATTAACAATCATCTATTATACATTTTTTGAAATTTCAGAACACAATTGGTTCCGCAGGCAAATTGATTAATCCATTTTTTGTCCAACTGAAACACTGTTCCCCAGATCTTCAAGAACGCTCATGGAGTTCGAAAGCCTCCCGTACCAAGCAGTGCGCTTGATTGCTCCTCTTGCCACAGGCATTCAATCCCTCCAACAACCATCCCAAAATGCACCGCAATAACGCAACAAATTTCCTCTGGCAATTGTCCCTTAGACAGCACCTTCCACACCTACGACCACTATCATTTTGAAGAACTAGACAAGCCACTACTTGGGAAAATCGCCAACTCGAATTTTCCATCAAAATCACTCACCACTCCCACTTGGACCCATATAAACGTTCCTTCGCGGTAACGAGGAAAAAAATCATTTAGCTTCCTCCATAAAAGCACGTTGGGTGTACCCACACCTCACAGACTGCAAGGTTTCAAGAAAGCAGTTCACCGCCACCTTCTGAAAGGCAACTGGGAATGGGCAATAAATTCTGTCCTAACCAGCAACTTTCACATCCAGTATAAGTGATCTTTTTAATGCATTGATTCTTTGAATTTCTGGGGCAAGGAATGAACGGTTCTGCATTCTTTAACAATAAATATAGAGAACTCAATTCATTTTTTTCAAATAAGGGGCAATTTCGTGTGGCCAATCCACCTATCATGCACATCTTTGGTTGTGGGGGAGAATCCAACGCAAATACGGGGCCAATGTGCAAACTCCACACCGACAGAAGGCAAGATTTAGAGTAGATGAAAGAGGCAGGTTTTTTTACACAGAGGGTAGTGGGTGCCTGGAACTCGCTACGGAAGGAGGTGGTGGAAGCAGGGAGGATAGTGACATTTAAGGGGCATCTTGACAAATGCATGAATAGGATGGGAATAGAGGGATACGGACCCAGGGCGTGTAGAAGATTGTAGTTTAGTCGGGCAGCATGGTCGGCAATGGCTTGGAGGGCCGATGGGCCTGTTCCTGTGCTGTACCTTTCTTTGTTCTTTGTTCTTTGTTGACAGTGACCCAGAGCCGAGATCGAACTTGAGAACACGGCGTCGTGAGGCAGCAGTGCTAACCACTGGGCCATTGTGCTGTCTCGTTTGTCGGTCTAACGGTGGAATGAATCATGTAACTTCTACTTCAGAGGAAACTGGATCTAAGGCATTTCTAATTGCATTAATCCTGCAAGACAGAGACAATGTGCTTGCTGCAGTAAGGTGGAAGGGAGTGGTGTGCAATGTACTCCTGCATTAAACGCTCTCTCCCCCTTTATCTCTTTACCACTCTCCTTTATTCTGTTTCTCTTTTGTTTCTATTAATATCGGGTGAAGATTTGATTAGCTGTGAGTCTCTTGATCAAGATATTCTTCTACATTTTTTCCAGTCAGACACATTCTGCGACTTTGTTGTTGTTTTTAACATCTGCAAACATGATGAGTAATTGGAAATTCACAACATAGAAGCGGCTCTTTGTTCCGCAATTACTGTGTCTGTCGCCATTATTACTATTATACACATACATGGTCAGATAATTGAATACAGGAGTTTGGAGATCTTGCTTAACTTGAACAAGACATTGGGAAGGACACACTTGGAATACTGTGTACAGTTCTGGTCACTCTGATATAGAAAGGATGTTATTAACCTAGAATGAGGGCAGAAAAGATTTACTAGGTTGCTGCCGGACTTGATGGTTTGAGTTATAAGGAGAGGCTCGATAGGCTCGAACATTTTTCTTGGAGCCTCGGAGTGATCATGACGGCGACTATAAAATAATGTGGGCCATAGATATTGTAGATGTTCCCAAAGGTAATGGAATCCAAACCTAGAGGGCAAAGGTTTAAGTTGCGAGGGGAGAGATACAAAAGGGTCCAGGTGAACATATTTTCGCACTGAGGGTGGTGAGTGTTTGAAATATTGGCAGTAGTACAGCCGTCTACAATTCTGCCTTTTAATAAGTATTTAGATATTTATGTGGAGAAGATGGGTACAGAGGAATATGACCAAATGTGGGCAGTCGGGCAGGCTTTGTGTAGTAAAAAGTGGGAGGCATGGGAAAGTTAGGCCGACGCACCTATTTCCATGCGGCGAACTTCGATGAATCTATCACCTGTCCCACTTTCCAGATCTGTGTCGCTGCAGATTGGAGTACTCCATCTATATGTCAAAATCGGTTTGAAATGTTGCTGTGGGTGTCTGCCTCGATTTTTCTTATCGACAGTGAACTTTGAGGGAATGAAAGTATCTGAGGAACAGGAAGCAAATTACATTGAGGCAGAAGCTCGGCTGTGATTAAACTGAATGTTGGGGCAGGAATGATTATCCCCATCGTCTCCCTATGTTGTAATTTGAGATCAGTTCCAGTTGCCACAGCACTCGCAGATGAAGATATCTGCGAGATAAGATTTTTAAGTTACATGTTTCCTACAATTATTTCAATGTTCTGGGTTACAGGTCAATTATCTGGTCTGCACTGCCTGTGAGATTGGTGGAGGCAGATACAACAGTGGCTTTCAAATGTCAAAGCCAGAAACGACAGCAATCAAATGCATGCCTCTGGGAAAAGGTTGGTCGAGTGGGATTCAATGATCTGCTAATCTAAAGAGCCGCTGATGTTAAACGGAATGAATGTCCTCCTTCGGTACTTCACCGCGCACTTTTATGTTTTTGGTCACGTCTGACTGTGAGATGATGTGCATCAACACCTGGATTTTTCCCTGAATGTGACCCACCACGGCGAGTAGGATAAGGGTAATCCTTTTCTACAATGTGTCCATGCTTTAAACCAGCGTTAGCTTTAGCTCACTGGTTACTTCACAACATCAACTTAATTGTAAGTTCGGACCTGTCTCACCGTGGGCGCTGCCTGGCGTTTTTAATATTTCCAAAACATGTGTGTTGCATAAATAAAAGCAGCAGGCATTTACAGTTGGAAGTTGGTGTATTTTGTTTAGAGCTAACATTAACCTGTTTGAAAAAGATCCTTATGCCACGTCTTTATTTTCTGATCTCACACTTCGAAAACCCAAGTTCGATTCCAGCTCTGTGCAATAACTGACCTATCACACATTGTCAATTACTCACAACGTAAATTGTGGAAAAGAGCTTTAACAATCATCTATTATACATTTTTTGAAATTTCAGAACACAATTGGTTCCGCAGGCAAATTGATTAATCCATCTTTTGTCCAACTGAAACACTGTTCCCCAGATCTTCAAGAACGCTCATGGAGTTCGAAAGCATCCCGGACCAAGCAGTGCGCTTGATTGCTCCTCCTGCACAAGCATTCAATCCCTCCAACAGCCATCCCAGAATGCACCGCAATAACTCAACAAATTTCCTCAGGCAATTGTCCCTTAGACAGCACCTTTCATACCTACGACCACTATCATTTTGAAGAACTAGAAAAGCCCCTACTTGGGACAATCACCGACTGGAATTTCCCCTCGTAATCACTCACCACTCCCACTTGGAACCATATAAACGTTCCTCCATGGCAACGGGGAAATAAATCATTTAGCTTCGTCCCTAGAAGCACGTTGTGTCTATACAAACTCCAGGATCTTCAACGATTCAAGAAAGCAGCTCACTTTCTGAAGGGAAACTAGGGATGGACAATAATTTCTGTCCTAACCAGCAACTGTCATATCCAGTAAAAGTGATCTTTTTAATGCAGTGGTGCTTTGAATTTCTGGGGCCTGGGATGAACTGTTCTCCATTCTTAAATAAAATATAGAGAGTAAACAATTCATTTTTCTATGGGGCAATTTAAGGTGGCCAGCCCACATACACTGCGGATCTTTCGGTAGTGGGGTAGAAACCAACGCAAAAACGGGGATAATGTGCAAACTCCACACGGACAGTGACCCAGAGACGCGATAGAACCTGAAAACTCGGTGCCGCGAAGCAGCAGTGCAAACCACTGCGCCATCACGCTGTCCCTGTTTTTTTCATTCTAACCGTGGAATGAATCATGTAACTTCTGCTTCAGAGGAAACTGGATCGAAGGTATTTCTAACAGCATGCATCCTGGAAGACAGAAACAATGTGCTTGCTGCAGTAAGTTGGAAGGGAGTGATGTGCAGTGTAATCCAGCATTAAACGCTCTCTCCCCCCTTTCTCTCTTTACCACTCTCCTTTATTCTGTTTCTGTTTTGTTCCTATTTGTATCGGGTGACGATTTGATTTGCTGTGGGACTCTTGAGCAAGATATTCTCTCCACCTTTTTCTAGGCAGGCGCATGCTGTGACTTTGTTGCTTTTTGAAACCACTGCAAACATGATAAATAATTGGAAATTCACAACACTGAAGGAGCTTCTTAGCTCCACAATTATTCTGTCTGTGCCCATTATTACTATTATACAGATACATGGCCAGATAATTGAAAACAGGAGTTTGGACGTCATGCCGAAGTTGCACAAGACATTGGGAAGGACACACTTGGAATACTGTGTACAGTTCTGGAATATAGAAAGGATATTATTTAGGGAGAAGGAATGCAGAAAAGGTTTGCTAGGCTGCTACGGGACTTGATGGTTAGAGTTAATAGGATAGGCTGGATATACTGGAACATTTTTCTTGGAGGCTAGGGGTGATCTTGACGACGGCTGTAAAATGAAATGAAAACCCCTGATTGTCACAAGTAGGCTACAACTGCAGTTACTGTGAGAAGACCCTGGTAGCCACATTCCGGCGCCTGTTCGGGGAGGCTGTTATGGGAATCGAACCTTGCTGCTGGTCTGCTATAAACCAGCGATTTAGCCTTGAGCTAAACAGCCCCACAGAAACAATAAGGGGCATAGACCAGGTAGATGTTGCCAAAGGTAATGGTATCCCAAACTAGAGGGCATAGGTTTAAGGTGAGAGGGGGTTGATACAAAAGGGTCCAGAGGAACAATTGTTTCACTGGTTTCTGTTTCTGTCTTGTTTCGATCGGTATCGGCTGAAGGTGTGATTTGCTGTGAGTCTCTTGAGCAAGATATTCTTCTACATCTTATTGCAGTCAGACACATTTTGCGTTTTACACGACTGTTAACATAATGAATAATTGGAAATTCACAACACTGACTTTGTTCCACAATTACTGTGTCTGTGCCCATTGTTACTATTCTACAGATACATGGTCAGAAGTTGAATACAGAAGATGGGACGTCTTGTTGAAGCTGTACGCGACATTGGGAAGGGCACAATTGGAATAATGTGTACAGTTCTGGTCACCATAATATAGAAAGAGGGCAGAAATGATTTGCTCGCCTGCTTCCGGTCTTGAAAATTTGAGTTATAAGGAGCGGCTGGATAGACTGGAACATTTTTATTGGAGGCTAGGGGTGATCTTGACAACGGCTAAAAAATAATGAGGGGCATAGATAAGGTAGATTTTCCCAGAGGTACTGGAATCCAAAACTAGAGTGCATATGTTTAAGTTGAATGAGGAGAGAAACAAAAGGGTACAGAGGCACAATTGTTTCACACAGAGGGTGGTGAGTATCTGTAACGAGCCGGCAGAGGCAGTAGTAGAGGCGCCTATAGTGTTGCCTTTCAAAAAGCATTTAGAGAGTTATATGGAGAAGATGGGTATAGAGGAATATGACCAAATGAGGGCACTTGGACAGGCTTTGGGTAGTAAAAACTAGACGGCATGGACAAGTTAGGCCGAAGGGCCTATTTCCACTCTGTAAACTTCAATGACCCTATGAGCTGTCCCACGTTCCAGATATGTGTCTGTAAATAAAGATAAACCGCCCGGGAACCACTGTAAATAAAGATAAACCACCCGGGGACCACTGTAAATAAAGACAAACCACCGAGAGACCACTGTAAATAAAGATACACCACCCGGTGACCACTGTAAATAAAGATAAACCACCCAGAGACCACTGTAAATAAAGATAAACGACCCGGGGACCACTGTAAATAAAGATAAACCACCTAGTGACCACTGTAAATAAAGATAAACCACCCAGAGACCACTGTAAATTAAGATAAACCACCCAGAGACCACTGTAAATAAAGATAAACCACCCAGAGACCACTGTAAATAAAGATAAACCACCCTGGGACCACTGTAAAGAAAGATAAACCACCCAGGGACCACTGTAAATAAAGATAAACCACCCAGAGACCACTGCAAATAAAGATAAACGACCCGGGGACCACTGTAAATAAAGATAAACCACCTAGTGACCACTGTAAATAAAGATAAACCACCCAGAGACCACTGTAAATTAAGATAAACCACCCAGAGACCACTGGAAATAAAAATAAACCACGCAGAGACCACTGTAAATAAAGTTAAACCACACGAGGACCACTGTAAATAAAGATAAACCACCCAGGGACCACTGAAAATAAAGATAAACCACCCAGGGACCACTGTAAATAAAGATAAACCATCCAGAGACCACTGTAAATAAGGATAAACCACCCAGGGACCACTGTAAATAAAGATAAACTACCCAGGGACCACTGTAAATAAAGATAAACCACCCAGGGACCACTGTAAATAAAGCTAAACCACCCGGGACCACTGTAAATAAAGATAAACCACCCAGGGACCACTGTAAATAAAGATAAACCACCCAGGGACCACTGTAAATAAAGATAAACCACCCAGGGACCACTGTAAATAAAGATAAACCACCCAGGGAACACTGTAAATAAAGATAAACCACCCAGGGACCACTGTAAATAAAGATAAACCACCCAGGGACCACTGTAAATAAAGATAAACCACCCAGGGACCACTGTAAATAAAGATAAACAGCCCAAGGACCACTGTAAATAAAGAAAACCCAACCGGGGACCTCTGTAACTCAAGATAAACCACCCAGGGACCACTGTAAATAAAGATAAACCACTCAGGGACCAGTGTAAATAAAGATAAACCACCCAGGGACCACTGTAAATAAAGATAAACCACCCGGGAACCAAAGTAGATAAAGATAAACCACACTGGGACCACTGTAAATAAAGATAAACCACCCAGGGTCCACTGTAAATAAAGATAAACAACCCGGGGACCACTGTAAATAAAGATAAACCACCCAGGGACCACTGTAAATAAATATAAACCACCCAGAGACCACTGTAAATAAAGATAAACCACCCAGGGACCACTGTAAAGAAAGATAAACCACTCGGGGACCACTGTTTATAAAGATAAACCACCCAGGGACCACTGTAAATAAATATAAACCACCCAGGGACCACTGTAAATAAAGACAAACCACACGGGGACCACTGTAAATAATGGTAAACCACTCAGGGGCCACTGTAAATAAAGATAAACCACCCAGAGACCACTGTAAATAAATATAAACCACCCAGGGACCACTGTAAATAAAGATAAACCACACGGGGACCACTGTAAATAATGGTAAACCACTCAGGGGCCACTGTAAATAAAGATAAACCACCCAGGGACCACTGTAAATAAAGGTAAACCACCCAGGGACCACTGTAAATAAAGATAAACCACCCGGGAACCACTGTAAATAAAGATAAACCACACAGGGACCACTGTAAATAAAGATAAACCACCCAGGGACCACTGTAAATAAATATAAACCACCCAGGGACCACTGTAAATAAAGATAAACCACCCGGGAACCACTGTAAATAAAGATAAACCACACAGGGACCACTGTAAATAAAGATAAACCACCCAGGGACGACTGTAAATAAAGATAAACCACCCAGGGACCACTGTAAATAAAGATAAACCACCCGGGGACCACTGTAAATAAAGATAAACCACCCAGGGACCACTGTAAATAAAGATAAACCACACATAGACCACTGTAAATAAAGATAAACCACCCAGGGACCACTGTAAATAAATATAAACCACCCAGGGACCAGTGTAAATAAAGAAAAAACACCCGGCGACCACTGTAAATAAAGATAAACCAACCAGGGACCACTGTAAATAAAGATAAACCACACGGGGACCACTGTAAATAAAGATAAACCACTCAGGGGCCACTGTAAATATAGATAAACCACCCAGAGACCACTGTAAATAAATTGTAAACCACCCAGGGACCACTGTAAATAAAGAGAAACCACCAGGGAACCACTGTAAATAAAGATAAACCACCCAGAGACCACTGTAAATAAAGATAAACCACCCAGGGACCACTGTAAATAAAGATAAACCACCCAGAGACCACTGTAAATAATGATAAATCACCCGGGAACCACTGTAAATAAAGATAAACCACCCGGGGACCACTGTAAATAAAGATAAACCACCCAGGGACCACTGTAAATAAAGATAAACCACCCAGGGACCACTGTAAATAAAGATAAACCAACCAGAGACCACTGTCAATAAAGATAAACCACCAGAGAACCACTGTAAATAATGATAAATCACCCGGAAACCACTGTAAATAAAGATAAACCACCCAGGGACCACTGTAAATAAAGACAAACCACCCAGAGACCACTGTAAATAATGATAAATCACCCGGGAACCACTGTAAATAAAGATAAACCACCCAGGGACCACTGTAAATAAAGATAAACCACCCAGGGACCAGTGTAAATAAAGAAAAACCAACCGGGGACCACTGTAAATAAAGATAAACAACCCAGGGACCACTGTAAATAAAGATAAACCACCCAGGGCCCACTGTAAATAAAGATAAACAGCCCAGGGAACACTGTAAATAAAGATAAACCACCCGGGACCACTGTAAATAAAGATAAACCACCCAGGGACCAGTGTAAATAAAGAAAAACCACCCGGGGACCTCTGTAAATAAAGATAAACAGCCCAGGGACCACTGTAAATAAAGATAAACCACCCAGAGACCACTGTTAATAAAGATAAACCACCCAGAGACAACTGTAAATAAAGATAAACCACCCAGAGACAACTGTAAATAAAGATAAACCACCCAGGGACCACTGTAAATAAAGATAAACCACCCAGGGACCACTGTAAATAAAGATAAACCACCCGGGGACCACTGTAAATAAAGATAAACCACCCAGGAACCACTGTAAATAAAGATAAACCACCCAGGGAGCACTGTAAATAAAGATAAACCACCCAGGGACCACTTTAAATAAAGAAAAACCACCCGGGGACCTCTGTAAATAAAGATAAACAGCCCAGGGACCACTGTAAATAAAGATAAACCACCCAGAGACCACTGTTAATAAAGATAAACCACCCAGAGACAACTGTAAATAAAGATAAACCACCCAGGGACCACTGTAAATAAAGATAAACCACCCAGAGACCACTGTTAATAAAGATAAACCACCCAGAGACAACTGTAAATAAAGATAAACCACCCAGGGACCACTGTAAATAAAGATAAACCACCCAGGGACCACTGTAAATAAAGATAAACCAACCAGAGACCACTGTCAATAAAGATAAACCACCAGAGAACCACTGTAAATAATGATAAATCACCCGGAAACCACTGTAAATAAAGATAAACAGCCCAGGGACCACTGTAAATAAAGATAAACCACCCAGAGACCACTGTTAATAAAGATAAACCACCCAGAGACAACTGTAAATAAAGATAAACCACCCAGGGACCACTGTAAATAAAGATAAACCACCCAGAGACCACTGTTAATAAAGATAAACCACCCAGAGACAACTGTAAATAAAGATAAACCACCCAGGGACCACTGTAAATAAAGATAAACCACCCAGGGACCACTGTAAATAAAGATAAACCAACCAGAGACCACTGTCAATAAAGATAAACCACCAGAGAACCACTGTAAATAATGATAAATCACCCGGAAACCACTGTAAATAAAGATAAACCACCCAGGGACCTCTGTAAATAAAGATAAACCACCCAGGGAACACTGTAAATAATGATAAATCACCCGGGAACCACTGTAAATAAAGATAAACCACCCAGGGACCACTGTAAATAAAGATAAACCACCCAGGGACCAGTGTAAATAAAGAAAAACCACCCGGGGACCTCTGTAAATAAAGATAAACAGCCCAGGGACCACTGTAAATAAAGATAAACCACCCAGAGACCACTGTTAATAAAGATAAACCACCCAGAGACAACTGTAAATAAAGATAAACCACCCAGGGACCACTGTAAATAAAGATAAACCACCCAGAGACCACTGTTAATAAAGATAAACCACCCAGAGACAACTGTAAATAAAGATAAACCACCCAGGGACCACTGTAAATAAAGATAAACCACCCAGGGACCACTGTAAATAAAGATAAACCACCCAGGGACCACTTTAAATAAAGAAAAACCACCCGGGGACCTCTGTAAATAAAGATAAACAGCCCAGGGACCACTGTAAATAAAGATAAACCACCCAGAGACCACTGTTAATAAAGATAAACCACCCAGAGACAACTGTAAATAAAGATAAACCACCCAGGGACCACTGTAAATAAAGATAAACCACCCAGGGACCACTGTAAATAAAGATAAACCACCCAGAGATCACTGTAAATAAAGATAAACCACCCAGAGACCACTGTTAATAAAGATAAACCACCCAGAGACAACTGTAAATAAAGATAAACCACCCAGGGACCACTGTAAATAAAGATAAACCACCCAGGGACCACTGTAAATAAAGATAAACCAACCAGAGACCACTGTCAATAAAGATAAACCACCAGAGAACCACTGTAAATAAAGATAAACCACCCAGGGACCACTGTAAATAAAGATAAACCACCCAGAGACCACTGTTAATAAAGATAAACCACGCAGAGACAACTGTAAATAAAGATAAATCACCCGGAAACCACTGTAAATAAAGATAAACCACCCAGGGACCACTGTAAATAAAGACAAACCACCCAGAGACCACTGTAAATAATGATAAATCACCCGGGAACCACTGTAAATAAAGATAAACCACCCAGGGACCACTGTAAATAAAGATAAACCACCCAGGGACCAGTGTAAATAAAGAAAAACCAACCGGGGACCACTGTAAATAAAGATAAACCACCCAGGGACCACTGTAAATAAAGATAAACCACTCAGGGCCCACTGTAAATAAAGATAAACAGCCCAGGGAACACTGTAAATAAAGATAAACCACCCGGGACCACTGTAAATAAAGATAATCCACCCAGGGACCAGTGTAAATAAAGAAAAACCACCCGGGGACCTCTGTAAATAAAGATAAACAGCCCAGGGACCACTGTAAATAAAGATAAACCACCCAGAGACCACTGTTAATAAAGATAAACCACACAGAGACAACTGTAAATAAAGATAAACCACCCAGGGACCACTGTAAATAAAGATAAACCACCCAGAGACCACTGTTAATAAAGATAAACCACCCAGAGACAACTGTAAATAAAGATAAACCACCCAGGGACCACTGTAAATAAAGATAAACCACCCAGGGACCACTGTAAATAAAGATAAACCACCCAGGGACCACTTTAAATAAAGAAAAACCACCCGGGGACCTCTGTAAATAAAGATAAACAGCCCAGGGACCACTGTAAATAAAGATAAACCACCCAGAGACCACTGTTAATAAAGATAAACCACCCAGAGACAACTGTAAATAAAGATAAACCACCCAGGGACCACTGTAAATAAAGATAAACCACCCAGAGACCACTGTTAATAAAGATAAACCACCCAGAGACAACTGTAAATAAAGATAAACCACCCAGGGACCACTGTAAATAAAGATAAACCACCCAGGGACCACTGTAAATAAAGTATAACCACCCGGGGACACACGCACTCCAGGCCACTCCCGGCCAGCCCACACACACACTCCAGGTCACTCCCGGCCAGCCCACACACACACTTCAGGCCCCTCCCGGCCACCCAACACACACACTCCAGGCCACTCCCGGCCAGCCCACACACACACTCCAGGTCACTCCCGGCCAGCCCACACACACACTCCAGGCCACTCCCGGACAGCCCACACACACACTCCTGGCCACTCCCGGCCAGCCCACACACACTCTCCAGGCCACTTCCGGCCAGCCCACACACACACTTCAGGCCAGGCCACTCCCGGCCAGGCCACAAATACACTCCAGGCCACTCCCGGCCAGCCCACGCACACACTTCAGGCCACTCCCGGCCAGCCCACACACACACTTCAGGCCAGGCCACTCCCGGCCAGCCCACACACACACTCCCGGCCCCTCCCGGCCAGCCCACACACACACTCCAGGCCACTCCCGGCCAGACCACACACACTCTCCAGGTCACTCCCGGCCATCCCACACACACACTCCAGGCCACTCCCGGCCAGCCCACCCAATACTCCAGGCCACTCCCGGCCATCCCACACACACACTCCAGGCCACTCCCGGCCAGCCCACACACACTCCAGGCCACTCCCGGCCAGCCCACACACACACTCCAGGCCACTCCCGGCCAGCCCACACACACACTCCAGGCCACTCCCGGCCAGCCCACACACACACTCCAGCCCACTCCAGGCCAGCCCACACTCACACTCCAGGCCACTCCCGGCCAGCCCACACACACACTCCAGGCCACTCCCGGCCAGCCCACACACACTCCAGGCCACTCCCGGCCAGCCCACACACACACTCCAGGCCACTCCCGACCAGCCCACACTCACACTCCAGGCCACTCCCGGCCTGCCCACACACACACTCCAGGCCAGTCCCGGCCAGCCCACACACACTCTCCAGACCAGGCCACTCCCGGCCAGCCCACACACACTCTCCAGACCAGGCCACTCCCGGCCAGCCCACACACACACTCCAGGCCACTCCCGGCCAGCCCACACACACACTCCAGGCCACTCCCGGCCAGCCCACACACACCAGGCCAGGCCACTCCCGGCCAGCCCACACACACACTCCAGGCCACTCCCGGCCAGCCCACACACACACTCCAGGCCACTACCGGCCAGCCCACAAACACACTTCAGGCCACTCCCGGCCAGCCCACACACACACTCCAGGCCACTCCCGGCCAGCCCACACACACACTCCAGGCCACTACCGGCCAGCCCACACACACACTCCAGGCCACTCCCGGCCAGCCCACACACACACTCCAGGCCACTCCCGGCCAGCCCACACACACCAGGCCAGGCCACTCCCGGCCAGCCCACACACACACTCCAGGCCACTCCCGGCCAGCCCACACACACACTCCAGTGGAACCCTTTCTTCTCACTCTCTCTAAACCCCTTCCTAATTTGGAGTCCTCTGTGAAATTGCTCTTTACCTTAAACTGATCTACAGATTACAATTCCAGTTCCCTAATCCCCATATTCAACTGAAATCCTCCATCCCTGACAACAATCCATTAAATACCCTTTGTTTTGTCTCCAAGATCCTCACATCCTTTTGTATATTTAGCGGCAGATCAAGAAGCAATTCCTCAGCTATGGTCCTGTCTATAAACCTGGTTATAACTCTATAGGCTATTGGCAAAGTATTAGAAAGTGGGAATCAAATACTCAGGTGGTTGTTTTTGACCTGCCCAGTCCAGATGGGCCCAATGGCCTTTCTGTGCTCTGGACCTCGATGACTCTATGATCCTAACATCCTTCTTTTCGGAGTCTCCGCCTCTATTGATCAAGTTAAATATCTTCTGAGGTTTTTCCAATCTTATCACCATGACCTTCCAGTGCAAAGTGTGGACATGTCCCCGCTCCCTTCCTGTACTCTTTTTAAACTTGTCCCGTTTAGTTTATATTTTGTGTCCTCTGCCCTCCTCCCTAATGCATCACCCACACGACAGTGATTTAAATTTACTTTCCCCGTGATCCTCCCTTTCACAGATCTGGGAACATGCTGCTGAAGATTGCTGCTACCCTGCTCACTGTGTCAATGCTGAGTGTCTGTCATTTGTGAATGTTGAAATTCTTTCCATTGAAGTCTATCGCAGTGAATTGTATCTTGAAGAGCAATTGTCCTCATGTGGACCCCGAGTGAACATCAGTGTCTCCTCCCCTCCTGTCTGAATAACTATCATTCACCGCTTCTCTCTGCTTTCTGTTTCTTAGCCAATATCACATTCTCACTGTCACAGACCCTTTAATCCACGGCTTTGGGACTCGATAACAACTCTAATAAATGACATTTGATCACAATATGTCCCAGTACATAAATTCATATCAGTTCCCTCATTAACCCTCCAGTTATTTTGAAATATAACTCCAATAACAACATGCGATGTGATTTCCCACGAATATCGCCGTGTTTCTGGTCACATAACACCATTTCCTCGCGAAGGAGCAATATTCCTGTTGCCCAGTCTGCCCTAGAAATGTCCTGGTGACTAACATTATACAGACTGCTCTGTCACTCCAGGGTTTATCCCTCTCTCTCCTTTTATAAACGGGATGGGACAGTGAAAATGCCCCAGTCCCCTGGAACCACTCAGATATCAATGAGGATTGAGTATCAGGGTCAGTGTGTCCACTATTTCCACACTCCATCCCTCAGTCACTGTCACACAACCAATCCAGACCCGGCTAATCTTCTATTTCATTGTGATAGAAAAAGTATTGGGTTGAAAGGGGTTAATGGAGCCTGTTTGTTTAGTGACTGTGATTAATGTCAGTCTCTATGGATTCTAACCGTGTCACGGGAAGGTTTGTCTCTGCTATTAATAAGCGATTCCTTTCATTGTGTTATCCCAAACTGTCAGCGGGAGCGTCAATTCCAACACTGCCAGAGATCAGCGGCCCCAGAGAGACCGAGAGGAGGGAGCAGAATCTGGGAACTGCCCACAGGAACGTTACAGCAATGGATCAGAATCTGGGAACTACCCACAGGAACGTTACAGCAATGGATCAGAATCTGGGAACTGCCCACAGGAACGTTACAGCAATGGATCAGAATCTGGGAACTACCCACAGGAACGTTACAGCAATGGATCAGAATCTGGGGACTACCCACAGGAACGTTACAGCAATGGATCAGAATCTGGGAACTACCCACAGGAACGTTACAGCAATGGATCAGAATCTGGGAACTACCCAGAGGAACGTTACAGCAATGGATCAGAATCTGGGAACTGCCCACAGGAACGTTACAGCAATGGATCAGAATCTGGGATCTAACCACAGGAACGTTACAGCAATGGATCAGAATCTGGGAACTATCCACAGGAACGTTACAGCAATGGATCAGAATCTGGGAACTACCCACAGGAACGTTACAGCAATGGACAGGAGTTTATCCCAGGGTCTTTATTGGATTGCTCGAGATCCTTTCCTTTCAGCATTTTGGATCCAAGATCTACTCTGGATAATTCAGGCGGGTTATTATCCGCTCCTGGCGGTTGTCGGTGTCCCTGGTAAGTCTCCCTGCCCAGTTATTTATTGTATAAACTACTTTAAGTGTATTATTGCTCTGGACATTTCCATCTTGGAAAGATTGAATGCATGTTCTTCAGTTCCAGTCACTAATCTCAGTCCCTATCCAGTATCCACACACTGCTCTCTGGCTGAAATCGGAGACTGGGGTCACAATCTCCGCGCTCCCTTTGACACAGAAATTATTTATATCTAGATGTTCTTTCTATTCCCAATCCCAATATTTGCCATCGCCTCATCGCAGAATAATCCATCATCTGTGTCTGTGTCAAATCCAGACTCGACTATTGCGATTACATTCGAGTCACTCAATTGCTGTTATAAATCTTCATGAAGCACAGATCACCCCCAACTCTGCTGTCCATATCCTAACCCACACACAATGCCAGTTACGTACCGTCCCTCTGCTCACTGATCTACATTGGTTCCCAATCTGGCAGCATCTCAATATCAATGTTCTCATTCTGTGATTGAAATTCTCCACAGTCTCACACAATAACTTCTACCATTTCCAACGAAAGTGAAAACAGTTAATTTTCATTCAGTGTCCAGTTCTGCAATTGGGAAGTTACTGGAGGTGATGAGGATGTGTTTCTGGTGGGTGTGTTATTGGGAAGATAGTGGAGGGGCTGTGGATGTGTTTCTGGAGGGTGCGTTATTGGGAAGTTAGTGGAGGGGCAGTGGATGTATTTCTGGAGGGTGCGTTATTGGGGAGTTAGTGGAGGGGCTGTGGATGTGTTTCTGGAGGGTGCGTTATTGGGGAGTTAGTGGAAGGGCTGTGGATGTGTTTCTGGAGGGTGCGTTATTGGGGAGTTAGTGGAAGGGCTGTGGATGTATTTCTGGAGGGTGCGTTATTGGGGAGTTAGTGGAGGGGCTGTGGATGTGTTTCTGGAGGGTGCGTTATTGGGGGGTTAGTGGAGGGGCTGTGGATGTGTTTCTGGAGTTCGTGTTATTGGGAAGTTAGTGAGGGGATGTGGATGTGTTTCTGGAGGTGGTGTTACAGGGATGTTAGATGAGGTGATGAGGATGTGTATCTGGAGGTTGTGTTATTGGGAAGGTAGTGGAGGTGAAGTGGATGTGTTTCTGGAGGTTGTGTTATTGGGGAGTTAGTGAGGGGATGTGGATGTGTTTCAGGAGGTGGTGTTACTGGGATGTTAGATGAGGTGATGAGAATGTGTATCTGGAGGTTGTGTTATTGGGAAGTTACTGGAGGTGATGAGGATGTGTTTCTGGAGGTTGTGTTATTGGGGAGTTAGTGGAGGGGCTGTGGATGTGTTTCAGGAGGGTGCGTTATTGGGGGGTTAGAGGAGGGGCTGTGGATGTGTTTCTGGAGGTTGTGTTATTGGGAAGTTAGTGGAGGTGATGTGGATGTGTTTCTGGGGGTTGTGTTATTGGGAAGTTAGTTGTGCAGATGAGGATGTGTTTATGGAGTTTGTGTTATTGGGATGTTGATGGGGGTGAAGGGCATGTCATTCAGGAGGTTGTGTTCTTGGGAAGTTCGTGGAGGTGATGTGGATGGGTTTGTCGAAGCTTTCTAATTGGGAAGTTAGTGTTGGTGATGTGGATGTGTTTCTGGAGGTTGTTTTATTGGGAAGTTATTGGAGCTGATGTGTTTCTGGAGGTTGTTTTATTGGGAAGTTAGTGGAGGTGATGAGGATGGGTTTCTGGAGGTTGTGTTATTGGGAAGTTAGTAGAGGTGAAGAGGATGTGTTTCTGGAGGTTGTGTTATTGGGAAGTTATTGGAGGTGATGTGGATGTTTTTGTGGAGGTTGTGTTATTGGGAGGTTAGTGGAGGTGATGAGGATGTGTTTCTGGACGGTGCGTTATTGGGGAGTTAGTGGAAGGGCTGTGGATGTGTTTCTGGAGAGTGCGTTATTGGGGAGTTAGTGGAGGGGCTGTGGATGTGTTTCTGGAGGGTGTGTTATTGGGAAGTTAGTGGAGGGGCTGTGGATGTGTTTCTGGGGTTTGTGTTATTGGGAAGTTAGCGAGGGGATGTGGATGTCTTTCTGTAGGTGGTGTTACTGGGATGTTAGATGAGGTGATGAGGATGGGTTACTGGAGGGTGTATTATTGTGAAGTTAGTGGAGGTGATCTGGATGTGTATCTGGAGGTTGTGTTCTTGGGAAGGTAGTGGAGGTGAAGTGGATGTGTTTCTGGAGGTTGTGTTATTGCGAAGTTAGTAGAGGTGATGAGGATGCGTTTCTGAATGTTGTTTTATTGGGAGGTTAGTGGAGGTGATGTGGATGGGTATCTGAAGGTTGTATTATTGGGAAGTTAGTGGAGCTGATGTGTTTCTGCAGGCTGTATTATTGGGAAGTTAGTGGAGCTGATGTGTTTCTGCAGGCTGTGTTATTGGAAAGTTATTGGAGGTGATGTGGATGTGGTTCTGGAGGTTGTGTTATTGGGACGTTAGTGGAGGTGATGAGGATGTGTTTCTGGAGGTTGTGTTATAGGGAAGTTAGTGGAGGTGATGTGGGTGTGTTTCTGGAGGTTGTGTTATTGGGGAGTTAGTGGAGGTGATGAGGATGTGTTTCTGGAGGTTGTGTTATTGGGAAGTTAGTGGTGGTGATGAGGACGTGTTTCTGGAGGTTGTGTTATTGGGAAGTTAGTGGGGGTGATGAGGATGTGTTTCTGGAGGTTGTGTTATTGGGAAGTTAGTGGGGGTGATGAGGATGTGTTTCTGGAGGTTGTGTTATTGGGACGTTAGTGGAGGTGATGAGGATGTGTTTCTGGAGGTTGTGTTATAGGGAAGTTAGTGGAGGTGATGTGGCTGTGTTTCTGGAGGTTGTGTTATTGGGGAGTTAGTGGAGGTGATGAGGATGTGTTTCTGGAGGTTGTGTTATTGGGAAGTTAGTGGTGGTGATGAGGATGTGTTTCTGGAGGTTGTGTTATTGGGAAGTTAGTGGGGGTGATGAGGATGTGTTTCTGGAGGTTGTGTTATTGGGACGTTAGTGGAGGTGATGAGGATGTGTTTCTGGAGGTTGTGTTATTGGGAAGTTAGTGGAGGTGATGAGGATGTGTTTCTGGAGGTTGTGTTATTGGGAAGTTAGTGGGGGTGATGAGGATGTGTTTCTGGAGGTTGTGTTATTGGGACGTTATTGGAGGTGATGAGGATGTGTTTCTGGGGGTTGTGTTATTGGGAAGTTAGTGGAGGTGATGAGGATGTGTTTCTGGAGGTTGTGTTATTGGGAAGTTAGTGGGGGTGATGAGGATGTGTTTCTGGAGGTTGGGTTATTGGGACGTTAGTCGAGGTGATGAGGATGTGTTCCTGCAGGTTGTTTTATTGTGAAGATAATGGAGGTGATGAGGATGTGTTTCTGGAGGTTCTGTTATTGGGAAGTTATTGGAGGTGATGTGGATGTGTTTCTGGAGGTTGTTTTATTGCGAAGTTATTGGAGGTGATGTGGATGTGTTCCTGCAGGTTGTTTTATTGTGAAGTTAGTGGAGGTGATGAGGATGTGTTTCTGGAGGTTGAATTATTGGGAAGCTAGTGGAGGTGAAGTGGTTCGATTTCTGGTGGTTCTGTAATTGAGGAGTTAGTGGAGTTGATGAGGATGTGTTTCTGGGGTTGGTGTTATTGGTAAGTTAGTGGAGTTGCTGAGGATGTGTTTCTGGAGGTTGTGTTATTGGGAAGTTAGTGGAGGGGATCAGGATGGGTTTCTGGGGTTTGGGTCATTAGGAAGATGGTGGATGTGATGAGAATGGATTTCTCTAGGTTTTGCTATTGGGGAGTTAATGGAGGTGATGTGGATGTGTGTCTGGAGGTTCTGTTATTGGGAAGTTAGTGGAGGTGATGAGGATGTGTTTCTGGAGGTTGTGTTATTGGGAAGTTAGTTGGGTTGATGAGGATGTGTTTCTGGAGGTTGTGTTATTGGGAAGTTAGTGGAGTTGATGAGGATGTGTTCCTGCAGGTTGTGTTATTGGGAAGCTAGTGGAGGTGAAGTGGTTCGATTTCTGGTGGTTCTGTAATTGAGGAGTTAGTGGAGTTGATGAGGATGTGTTTCTGGAGTTGGTGTTATTGGTAAGTTAGTGGAGTTGATGAGGATGTGTTCCTGCAGGTTGTGTTATTGGGAAGTTAGTGGAGGTGATGAGGATGGGTTTGTGTAGGTTGTGTTATTGGGAAGTTAGTGGAGGTGATGTGGATATATTTCTGGAGGTTGTGTTATTGGGAAGCTATTGGAGGTGATGAGGACGTGTTTCTGGAGGTTGAATTATTGGGAAGCTAGTGGAGGTGAAGTGGTTCGATTTCTGTTGGTTCTGTAATTGAGGAGTTAGTGGAGTTGATGAGGATGTGTTTCTGGAGTTGGTGTTATTGGTAAGTTAGTGGAGTTGATGAGGATGTGTTCCTGCAGGTTGTGTTATTGGGAAGTTAGTGTTGGTGATGAGGATGTGTTTCTGGAGGTTGTGTTATTGGGAAGTTAATGGAGGTGATGTGGATGTGTTTCTGGAGGTTGTGTCATTGGGAAGTTAGTGGAGGTGATGAGGACGTGTTTCTGGAGGTTGTGTTATTGGGAAGTTAGTGGAGGGGATCAGGATGGGTTTCTGGAGGTTGTGTTATTGGGAAGATATTGGAGGTGAACAACAAATAACAAAGAACAAAGAAATGTACAGCACAGGAACAGGCCCTTCGGCCCTCCAAGCCCGTGCCGACCATACTGCCCGACTAAACTACAATCTTCTACACTTCCTGGGTCCGTTTCCTTCTATTCCCATCCTATTCATGTATTTGTCAAGATGCCCCTTAAATGTCCCTATCGTCCCTGCTTCCACTACCTCCTCCGGTAGTGAGTTCCAGGCACCCACTACCCTCTGCGTAAAAAACTTGCCTCGTACATCTACTCTAAACTTTGCCCCTCTCACCTTAAACCTATGCCCCCTAGTAATTGACCCCTCTACCCTGGGGAAAAGCCTCTGACTATCCACTCTGTCTATGCCCCTCATAATTTTGTATACCTCTATCAGGTCGCCCCTCAACCCCCTTCGTTAAAGTGAGAACAAACCGAGTTTATTCAATCGCTCCTCATAGCTTATGCCCTCCATACCAGGCAAAATTCTGGTAAATCTCTTCTGCACCCTCTCTAAAGCCTCCACATCCTTCTGGTAGTGTGGCGACCGGAATTGAACACTATACTCCAAGTGTGGCCTAACTAAGGTTCTATACATCTGCAACATGACTTGCCAATTCTTATACTCAATGCCCCGGCCAATGAAGGCAAGCATGCCGTATGCCTTCTTGACTACCTTCTCCACCTGTGTTGCCCCTTTCAATGACCTGTGGACCTGTCCTCCTAGATCTCGTTGACTTTCAATACTCTTGAGGGTTCTACCATTCACTGTATATTCCCTACCTGCATTAGCCCTTCCAAAATGCATTACCTCACATTTGTCCAGATTAAACTCCATCTGCCATCTCTCCGCCCAAGTCTCCAGACAATCTAAATCCTGCTGTATCCTCAGACAGTCCTCATCGCTATCCGCAATTCCACCAACCTTTGTGTCGTCTGCAAACTTACTAATCAGACCAGTTACATTTTCCTCCAAATCATTTATATATACTACAAAGAGCAAAGGTCCCAGGACTGATCCCTGTGGAACACCACTGGTCACAGCCCTCCAATTCGAAAAGCATCCCTCCATTGCTACCCTCTGCCTTCTATGGCCTAGCCAGTTCTGTATCCACCTTGCCAGTTCACCCCTGATCCCGTGTGACTTCACCTTTTGTACTAGTCTACCATGAGGGACCTTGTCAAAGGCCTTACTGAAGTCCATATAGACAACATCTACTGCCCTACCTGCATCAATCATCTTAGTGACCTCCTCGAAAAACTCTATCAAGTTAGTGAGACACGACCTCCCCTACACAAAACCGTGCTGCCTCTCACTAATACGTCCATTTGCTTCCAAATGGGAGTAGATCCTGTCTCGAAGAATTTTCTCCAATAATTTCCTTACCACTGAAGAAGATGTGTTTCTGGGGGTTGTTTTATTGGGAGGTTATTGGAGGTGATGAGGACGTGTTTCTGGAGGTTGTGTTATTGGGAAGTTAGTGGAGGTGATGAGGACGTGTTTCTGGAGGTTGTGTTATTGGGAAGTTAGTGGAGGTGATGAGGATGTGTTTTGGAGGTTGTGTTATTGTGAGGTTAGTGGTGGTGATGAGGACGTGTTTCTGGAGGTTGTGTTATTGGGAAGTTAGTGGAGGTGATGAGGACGTGTTTCTGGAGGTTGAATTATTGGGAAGCTAGTGGAGGTGAAGTGGTTCGATTTCTGGTGGTTGTGTAATTGAGGAGTTAGTGGAGTTGATGAGGATGTGGTTCTGGAGTTGGTGTTATTGGGAGGTTAGTGGAGTTGATGAGGATGTGTTCCTGCAGGTTTGTGTTATTGGGAAGTTAGTGGAGGTGATGAGGATGTGTTTCTGGTGGTTCTGTAATTGAGGAGTTAGTGGAGTTGATGAGGATGTGTTTCTGGAGTTGTTGTTATTGGGAGGTTAGTGGAGTTGATGAGGATGTTTTCCTGCAGGTTTGTGTTATTGGGAAGTTAGTGGAGGAAATGTGGATGTGTTTCTGGATTTGGTGTTATTGGGAAGTTAGTGGAGGGGATCAGGATGGGTTTGTGGGGTTTGGGTCATTAGGAAGATGGTGGATGTGATGAGAATGGATTTCTCTAGGTTTTGTTATTGGGGAGTTAATGGAGGTGATGTGGATGTATTTCTGGAGGTTGTGTTATTGTGAAGTTAGTGGTGGTGATGTGGATGTGGTTCTGGTGGTTATGTTATTGGGAAGTTAGTGGAGGTGATGAGGATGTGTTTCTGGAGGTTGTGTTATTGGGAAGTTATTGGAGGTGATGAGGACGTGTTTCTGGAGGTTGAATTATTGGGAAGCTAGTGGAGGTGAAGTGGTTCGATTTCTGGTGGTTCTGTAATTGAGGAGTTAGTGGAGTTGATGAGGATGTGTTTCTGGAGTTGGTGTTATTGGGAAGTTAGTGGAGTTGATGAGGATGTGTTCCTGCAGGTTGTGTTATTGGGAAGTTTGTGGAGGAAATGAGGATGTGTTTCTGGAGTTGGTGTTATTGGGAAGTTAGTGGAGTTGATGAGGATGTATATCTGGAGGTTGTGTTATTGTGAAGTTAGTGGAGGTGATGAGGATGTGGTTCTGGAGGTTGTGTTATTGGGAGGTTAGTGGAGGTGATGTGGATGTGGTTCTGGTGGTTGTGTTATTGGAAAGTTAGTGGAGGTGATGAGGATGTGTTTCTGGAGGTTGTGTTATTGGGAAGTTATTGGAGGTGATGAGGACGTGTTTCTGGAGGTTGAATTATTGGGAAGCTAGTGGAGGTGAAGTGGTTCGATTTCTGGTGGTTCTGTAATTGAGGAGTTAGTGGAGTTGATGAGGATGTGTTTCTGGAGTTGGTGTTATTGGGAAGTTAGTGGAGTTGATGAGGATGTGTTCCTGCAGGTTGTGTTATTGGGAAGTTTGTGGAGGAAATGAGGATGTGTTTCTGGAGTTGGTGTTATTGGGAAGTTAGTGGAGTTGATGAGGATGTATTTCTGGAGGTTGTGTTATTGTGAAGTTAGTGGAGGTGATGAGGATGTGGTTCTGGAGGTTGTGTTATTGGGAGGTTAGTGGAGGTGATGTGGATGTGGTTCTGGTGGTTGTGTTATTGGAAAGTTAGTGGAGGAGATGTGGATGTGTTTCTGGTGGTTGTGTTATTGGGAAGTTAGTGGAGGTGATGAGGATGTGCTTCTGGTGGTTGTGTTATTGGGAAGTTAGTGGAGGTGATGAGGATGTGTTCCTGCAGGTCGTGTTATTGGGAAGTTCGTGGAGGAAATGAGGATGTGTTTCTGGAGTTGGTGTTATTGGGAAGTTAGTGGAGTTGATGAGGATGTATTTCTGGAGGTTGTGTTATTGTGAAGTTAGTGGAGGTGATGAGGATGTGGTTCTGGAGGTTGTGTTATTGGGAGGTTAGTGGAGGTGATGTGGATGTGGTTCTGGTGGTTGTGTTATTGGAAAGTTAGTGGAGGAGATGTGGATGTGTTTCTGGTGGTTGTGTTATTGGGAAGTTCGTGGAGGTGATGAGGATGTGTTTCTGGAGGTTGTGTTATTGGGAAGTTAGTGGAGGTGATGAGGATGTGTTTCTGGAGGTTGTGTTACTGGGAGGTTAATGGAGGTGATGAGGATGTGTATCTGGAGGGTGTGTTCTTGACGAGTTTGTGGAGGTGATGTGGATGTGTATCTGGAGGTTGTGTTCTTGAGGAGTTAGTGGAGGTGATGAGGATGTGTTTCTGGTGGTTGTGTTATTGGGAGGTTATTGGAGGTGATGAGGACGTGTTTCTGGAGGTTGTGTTATTGGGAAGTTAGTGAAGGTGATGAGGACGTGTTTTGGAGGTTGTGTTATTGTGAGGTTAGTGGAGGTGATGAGGATGTGTTTCTGGAGGTTGTGTTATTGGGAAGTTAGTGGTGGTGATGAGGACGTGCTTCTGGAGGTTGTGTTATTGGGAAGTTAGTGGAGGTGATGAGGACGTGTTTCTGGAGGTTGAATTATTGGGAAGCTAGTGGAGGTGAAGTGGTTCGATTTCTGGTGGTTGTGTAATTGAGGAGTTAGTGGAGTTGATGAGGATGTGGTTCTGGAGTTGGTTTTATTGGGAGGTTAGTGGAGTTGATGAGGATGTGTTCCTGCAGGTTTGTGTTATTGGGAAGTTAGTGGAGGTGATGAGGATGTGTTTCTGTTGGTTCTGTAATTGAGGAGTTAGTGGAGTTGATGAGGATGTGTTTCTGGAGTTGGTGTTATTGGGAGGTTAGTGGAGTTGATGAGGATGTGTTCCTGCAGCTTTGTGTTATTGGGAAGTTAGTGGAGGAAATGTGGATGTGTTTCTGGAATTGTTGTTATTGGGAAGTTAGTGGAGGGGATCAGGATGGGTTTGTGGGGTTTGGGTCATTAGGAAGATGGTGGATGTGATGAGAATGGATTTCTCTAGGTTTTGTTATTGGGGAGTTAATGGAGGTGATGTGGATGTATTTCTGGAGGTTGTGTTATTGTGAAGTTAGTGGTGGTGATGTGGATGTGGTTCTGGTGGTTGTGTATTGGGAAGTTAGTGGAGGTGATGAGGATGTGTTTCTGGAGGTTGTGTTATTGGGAAGTTAGTGGAGTTGATGAGGATGTGTTCCTGCAGGTTGTGTTATTGGGAAGTTTCTGGAGGAAATGAGGATGTGTTTCTGGAGTTGGTGTTATTGTGAAGTTAGTGGAGGTGATGAGGATGTGGTTCTGGAGGTTGTGTTATTGGGAGGTTAGTGAAGGTGATGTGGATGTGGTTCTGGTGGTTGTGTTATTGGAAAGTTAGTGGAGGTGATGAGGATGTGTTTCTGGAGGTTGTGTTATTGGGAAGTTATTGGAGGTGATGAGGACGTGTTTCTGGAGGTTGAATTATTGGGAAACTAGTGGAGGTGAAGTGGTTCGATTTCTGGTGGTTCTGTAATTGAGGAGTTAGTGGAGTTGATGAGGATGTGTTTCTGGAGTTGGTGTTATTGTGAAGTTAGTGGAGTTGATGAGGATGTGTTCCTGCAGGTTGTGTTATTGGGAAGTTTGTGGAGGAAATGAGGATGTGTTTCTGGAGTTGGTGTTATTGGGAAGTTAGTGGAGTTGATGAGGATATATTTCTGGAGGTTGTGTTATTGTGAAGTTAGTGGAGGTGATGAGGATGTGGTTCTGGAGGTTGTGTTATTGGGAGGTTAGTGGAGGTGATGTGGATGTGGTCCTGGTGGTTGTGTTATTGGAAAGTTAGTGGAGGAGATGTGGATGTGTTTCTGGTGGTTGTGTTATTGGGAAGTTAGTGGAGGTGATGAGGATGTGCTTCTGGTGGTTGTGTTATTGGGAAGTTAGTGGAGGTGATGAGGATGTGTTCCTGCAGGTTGTGTTATTGGGAAGTTCGTGGAGGAAATGAGGATGTGTTTCTGGAGTTGGTGTTATTGGGAAGTTAGTGGAGTTGATGAGGATGTATTTCTGGAGGTTGTGTTATTGTGAAGTTAGTGGAGGTGATGAGGATGTGGTTCTGGAGGTTGTGTTATTGGGAGGTTAGTGGAGGTGATGTGGATGTGGTTCTGGTGGTTGTGTTATTGGAAAGTTAGTGGAGGAGATGTGGATGTGTTTCTGGTGGTTGTGTTATTGGGAAGTTAGTGGAGGTGATGAGGATGTGTTTCTGGAGGTTGTGTTATTGGGAGGTTAATGGAGGTGATGAGGATGTGTATCTGGAGGGTGTGTTCTTGAGGAGTTAGTGGAGGTGATGAGGATGTGTATCTGGAGGTTGTGTTCTTGAGGAGTTAGTGGAGGTGATGTGGATGTGTTTCTGGAGGTTGTGTTATTGTGAAGTTAGTGGAGGTGATGTGGATGTGTTTCTGGAGGTTGTGTTATTGGGAAGTTAGTGGAGGTGATGAGGATGTGTTTCTGGTGGTTGTGTTATAGGGAGGTTAATGGAGGTGATGAGGATGTGTACCTGGAGGGTGTGTTCTTGAGGAGTTAGTGGAGGTGTTGAGGATGTGTTTCTGGAGGTTGTTTTATTGGGAATTTAGTGGAGGTGATGAGGATGTGGTTCTGGAGGTTGTGTTATTGGGAAGTTAGTGGAGTTGATGAGGATGTGTTTCTGGAGGTTGTGTTATTGGGAGGTTAATGGAGGTGATGAGGACGTGTTTCTGGAGTGTGTTATTGGGAAGTTAGTGGAGGTGATGAGGATGTGTTTCTGGAGGTTGTTTTATTGGGAGGTTAGTGGAGGTGATGAGGATGTGTTTCTGGAGGTTGTTTTATTGGGAAGTTAGTGGAGGTGATGAGGACGTGTTTCTGGAGGTTGAATTATTGGGAAGTTAGTGGATGAAATGTGGATGTGTTTCTGGAGTTGGTGTTATTGGGAAGTTAGTGGAGGGGATCAGGATGGGTTTCTGGGGTTTGGGTCATTAGGAAGATGGTGGAATGTGATGAGAATGGATTTCTCGAGGTTTTATTATTGGGGAGTTAATGGAGGTGATTTGGATGGGTTTCTGGAGGTTGTGTTATTGGGAGGTTAGTGGAGGTGATGAAGATGTCTTTCTGGAGTTTGTGTTATTGGGAAGTTAGTGGAGGTGATGTGGATGTGTTTCTGGAGGTTGTGTTATTGGGAAGTTATTGGAGGTGATGAGGATGTGTTTCTGGAGGTTGTGTTATTGGGAAGTTAGTGGAGGTGATGTGGATGTGTTTCTAAAGGTTGTGTTATTGGGAAGTTATTGTAGGTGATGAGGATGTGTTTCTGGAGGTTGTGTTATTTGGAAGTTATTGGAGGTGATGAGGATGTGTTTCTGGAGGTTGTGTTATTGGGAAGTTAGTGGAGGTGATGTGGATTTGTTTCAGGAAGTTTTGTTATTGGGAAGTAATTCGAGGTGAAGAGGATGTGTTTCTGGAGGTTGAATTATTGGGAAGCTAGTGGAGGTGAAGTGGTTCGATTTCTGGTGGTTCTGTAATTGACGAGTTAGTGGAGTTGATGAGGATGTGTTTCTGGAGTTGGTGTTATTGGGAAGTTAGTGGAGGTGATGAGGATGTGTTCCTGCCGGTTGTGTTATTGGGAAGTTAGTGGAGGTGATGAGGGCGTGTTTCTGGAGGTTGTGTTATTGGGAAGTTAGTGGAGGTGATGAGGACGTGTTTCTGGAGGTTGAATTATTGGGAAGCTAGTGGAGGTGAAGTGGTTCGATTTCTCGTGGTTCTGTAATTGAGGAGTTAGTTGAGTTGATGAGGATGTGTTTCTGGAGTTAGTGTTATTGGGAAGTTAGTGGAGGGGATCAGGATGGGTTTCTGGGGTTTGGTCATCAGGAAGATGGTGGATGTAATAAGAATGGATTTCTCGAGGTTTTGCTATTGGGGAGTTAATGGAGGTGATGTGGATGTGTTTCTGGAGGTTGTGTTATTGTGAAGTTAGTGGTGGTGATGAGGATGTGGTTCTGGTGGTTGTGTTATTGGGAAGTTAGTGGAGGTGATGTGGATGTGTTAATGGAGGTTGTGTTATTGGGAGTTTAGTGGACGTGTTGAGGATGTATTTCTGGAGGTTGTGTTATTGGGAGGTTAGTAGAGGTGAAAAGGATGTGTTTCTGGAGGTTGTGTTATTGGGACGTTCGTGGAGGTGATGAGGATGTGTTTCTGGAGGTTATGTTATTGGGAAGTTAGTGGATGTGATGAGGCTGTGTTTTTGGAGGTTGTGTTATTGGGAAGTTAGTTGGGTTGATGAGGATGTGTTTCTGGAGGTTGTGTTATAGGGAAGTTAGTGGAGGTGATGTGGATGTGTTTCTGGAGGCTGTGTTATTGGGAAGTTAGTGGAGGTGATGAGGATGTGTTTCTGGAGGTTGTGTTATTGGGAAGTTAGTGGAGGTGATGAGGATGTGTTTCTGGAGGTTGTGTTATTGGAAAGTTAGTGGAGGTGATGAGATTGTTTCTGGAGGTTGTGTTATTGGGATGTTAGTGGAGGTGATGTGGATGGGTTTGTGTAGGTTGTGTTATTGGGATGTTAGTGGAGGTGATGTGGATGTGTTTCTGGAGGTTGTGTTATTGGGAAGTTAGTGGAGGTGATGAGGATGTGGTTCTGGTGGTTGTGTTATTGGGAAGTTAGTGGAGGAGATGTGGATGGGTGTCTGAATGTTCTATTATTGGGATGTTAGTGGAGCTGATGTGTTTCTGCAGGCTGTGTTATAGGGAAGTTAGTGGAGGTGATGAGGATGTGTTTCTGGATGTTGTGTTATTGGGAAGTTAGTGGTGGTGATGAGGATGTGTATTTGGAGGTTGTGTTCTTGAGGAGTTAGTGGAGGTGATGAGGACGTGTTTCTGGTGGTTGTGCTATTGGGAAGTTAGTGGAGGTGATAAGGATGTGTTTCTGGAGGTTGTGTTATTGGGAAGTTAGTGGAGGTGATGAGGATGTGTTTCTGGAGGTTGTGTTATTGGGAAGTTAGTGGAGGTGATGAGGATGTGTTTCTGTAGGTTGTGTTACTGGGAAGTTAGTGGAGGTGATGAGGATGTGTTTCTGGTGGTTGTGTTATTGGGAGGTTAATGGAGGTGATGAGGATTTGTATCTGGAGGGTGTGTTCTTGAGGAGTTAGTGGAGGTGATGAGGATGTGGTTCTGGAGGTTGTGTTATTGCAAAGTTATTGGAGGTGATGAGGATGTGGTTCTGGAGATTGTGTTATTGCAAAGTTATTGGAGGTGATGAGGATGTGTTTCTGGAGGTTGTGTTATTGGGAGGTTAGTGGAGGTGATGAGGATGTGTTTCTGGAGGTTGTGTTATTGGGAGGTTAGTGGAGGTGATGAGGATGTGTTTCTGGAGGTTATGTTATTGGGAAGTTAGTGGAGGTGATGAGGATGTGTTTCTGGAGGTTGTGTTATTGGGAAGTTAGTGGAGGTGATGAGGATGTGGTTCTGGAGGTTGTGTTATTGGGAAGTTAGTGGAGGTGATGAGGATGTGTATTTGGAGGTTGTGTTCTTGAGGAGTTAGTGGAGGTGATGAGGATGTGGTTCTGGAGGTTGTGTTATTGGGAAGTTAGTGGAGGTGATGAGGATGTGTATTTGGAGGTTGTGTTCTTGAGGAGTTAGTGGAGGTGATGAGGATGTATTTCTGGAGGTTGTGTTATTGGGAAGTTAGTGGAGGTGATGATGATGTGTTTCTGGAGGTTGTGTTATTGGGAAGTTAGTGGAGGTGATGTGGATGTGTTTCTGGAGGTTGTGTTATTGGGAAGTTAGTGGAGGTGATGAGGATGTGTATTTGGAGGTTGTGTTATTGGGAAGTTAGTGGAGGTGATGAGGATGTGTTTCCGGATGTTGTTTTATTGGGAAGTTATTGGAGGTGATGTGGATGTGTTTCTGGAGGTTGTGTTATTGGGAGTTAGTGGAGGTGATGAGGACGTGTTTCTGGAGGTTGTGTTATTGGGAAGTTATTGGAGGTGATGAGGACGTGTTTCTGGAGGTTGTGTTATTGGGAGTTAGTGGAGGTGATGAGGATGTGTTTCGGGAGGTTGTGTTATTGGGAAGTTACTGGAGGTGATGAGGATGTGTTTCTGGAGGTTTTATTATTGGGAAGTTACTGGAGGTGATGAGGATGTGTTTCTGGTGGTTGTGTTATTGGGAAGTTAGTGGAGGTGATGAGGATGTGTTTCTGGTGGTTGTGTTATTGGGAAGTTAGTGGAGGTGATGAGGATGTGTTTCTGGAGGTTGTGTTATTGGGAGGTTAGTGGAGGTGATGAGGATGTGTTTCTGGAGGTTGTGTTCTTGGGAAGTTAGTGTAGGTGATGAGGATGTGTTTCTGGTGTTTGTATTATTGGGAAGTTAGTGGAGGTGATGAGGATGTGTTTCTGGTGGTTGTGTTATTGGGAAGTTAGTGGAGGTGACGAGGATGTGTTTCTGGTGGTTGTGTTATTGGGAAGTGAGTGGAGGTGATGAGGGTGTGTTTCTGGAGGTTGTGTTATTGGGAGGTTAGTGGAGGTGATGAGGATGTGTATTTGGAGGTTGTGTTCTTGAGGAGTTAGTGGAGGTGATGAGGATGTGTTTCTGGTGGTTGTGTTATTGGGAAGTTACTGGAGGTGATTAGGATGTGTTTCGGGAGGTTGTGTTATTGGGAAGTTACTGGAGGTGATGAGGATGTGTTTCTTGTGGTTGTGTTATTGGGAGGAAGTGGAGGTGATGAGGATATGTTTCAGGAGGTTGTGTTATTGGGAAGTTACTGGAGGTGATGAGGATGTGTTTCTGGAGGTTGTATTATTGGGAAGTTAGTGGAGGTGATGAGGTTGTGTTTCTGGGAAGTTAGTGGAGGTGATGAGGATGTGTTTCTGGTGGTTGTGTTATTGGGAAGTTAGTGGAGGTGATGAGGATGTGTTTCTGGTGGTTGTGTTATTGGGAAGTTAGTGGAGGTGATGAGGATGTGTTGCTGGAGGTTGTGTTATTGTGAAGTTAGTGGAGGTGATGAGGATGTGTATTTGGAGGTTGTGTTCTTGAGGAGTTAGTGGATGTGATGAGGATTTGTTTCTGGTGGTTGTGTTATTGGGAAGTTAGTGGAGGTGATGAGGATTTGTTTCTGGAGGTTGTGTTATTGGTAAGTTAGTGGAGGTGATGAGGATGTGTTTCTGGAGGTTGTGTTATTGTGAAGTTAGTGGAGGTGATGAGGATGTGTATTTGGAGGTTGTGTTCTTGAGGAGTTAGTGGAGGTGATGAGGATGTGTATCGGGAGGGTGTGTTCTTGAGGAGTTAGTGGATGTGATGAGGATGTGTTTCTGGTGGTTGTGTTATTGGGAGGTTAATGGAGGTGATGAGGATGTGTATCTGGAGGGTGTGTTCTTGAGGAGTTAGTGGAGGTGATGAGGATGTGTTTCTGGAGGTTGTGTTATTGGGAGGTTAATGGAGGTGTTGAGGATGTGTATCTGGAGGGTGTGTTCTTGAGGAGTTAGTGGAGGTGATGAGGATGTGTTTCTGGAGTTTGTGTTATTGGGAGGTTAATGGAGGTGATGAGGATGTGTTTCTGGTGGTTGTGTTATTGGGAAGTTAGTGGAGGTGATGAGGATGTGTTTCTGGAGGTTATGTTATTGGGAAGTTAGTGGAGGTGATGAGGATGTGTTTCTGGAGGTTGTGTTATTGGGAAGTTAGTGGAGGTGATGAGGATGTGGTTCTGGAGGTTGTGTTATTGGGAAGTTAGTGGAGGTGATGAGGATGTGTATTTGGAGGTTGTGTTCTTGAGGAGTTAGTGGAGGTGATGAGGATGTGGTTCTGGAGGTTGTGTTATTGGGAAGTTAGTGGAGGTGATGAGGATGTGTATTTGGAGGTTGTGTTCTTGAGGAGTTAGTGGAGGTGATGAGGATGTGTTTCTGGAGGTTGTGTTATTGGGAAGTTAGTGGAGGTGATGATGATGTGTTTCTGGAGGTTGTGTTATTGGGAAGTTAGTGGAGGTGATGTGGATGTGTTTCTGGAGGTTGTGTTATTGGGAAGTTAGTGGAGGTGATGAGGATGTGTATTTGGAGGTTGTGTTATTGGGAAGTTAGTGGAGGTGATGAGGATGTGTTTCCGGATGTTGTTTTATTGGGAAGTTATTGGAGGTGATGTGGATGTGTTTCTGGAGGTTGTGTTATTGGGAGTTAGTGGAGGTGATGAGGACGTGTTTCTGGAGGTTGTGTTATTGGGAAGTTATTGGAGGTGATGAGGACGTGTTTCTGGAGGTTGTGTTATTGGGAGTTAGTGGAGGTGATGAGGATGTGTTTCGGGAGGTTGTGTTATTGGGAAGTTACTGGAGGTGATGAGGATGTGTTTCTGGAGGTTTTATTATTGGGAAGTTACTGGAGGTGATGAGGATGTGTTTCTGGTGGTTGTGTTATTGGGAAGTTAGTGGAGGTGATGAGGATGTGTTTCTGGTGGTTGTGTTATTGGGAAGTTAGTGGAGGTGATGAGGATGTGTTTCTGGAGGTTGTGTTATTGGGAGGTTAGTGGAGGTGATGAGGATATGTTTCTGGAGGTTGTGTTCTTGGGAAGTTAGTGTAGGTGATGAGGATGTGTTTCTGGTGTTTGTATTATTGGGAAGTGAGTGGAGGTGATGAGGGTGTGTTTCTGGAGGTTGTGTTATTGGGAGGTTAGTGGAGGTGATGAGGATGTGTATTTGGAGGTTGTGTTCTTGAGGAGTTAGTGGAGGTGATGAGGATGTGTTTCTGGTGGTTGTGTTATTGGGAAGTCACTGGAGGTGATGAGGATGTGTTTCTTGTGGTTGTGTTATTGGGAGGAAGTGGAGGTGATGAGGATATGTTTCAGGAGGTTGTGTTATTGGGAAGTTACTGGAGGTGATGAGGATGTGTTTCTGGAGGTTGTATTATTGGGAAGTTAGTGGAGGTGATGAGGTTGTGTTTCTGGGAAGTTAGTGGAGGTGATGAGGATGTGTTTCTGGTGGTTGTGTTATTGGGAAGTTAGTGGAGGTGATGAGGATGTGTTTCTGGTGGTTGTGTTATTGGGAAGTTAGTGGAGGTGATGAGGATGTGTTGCTGGAGGTTGTGTTATTGTGAAGTTAGTGGAGGTGATGAGGATGTGTATTTGGAGGTTGTGTTCTTGAGGAGTTAGTGGAGGTGATGAGGATTTGTTTCTGGTGGTTGTGTTATTGGGAAGTTAGTGGAGGTGAAGAGGATTTGTTTCTGGAGGTTGTGTTATTGGTAAGTTAGTGGAGGTGATGAGGATGTGTTTCTGGAGGTTGTGTTATTGTGAAGTTAGTGGAGGTGATGAGGATGTGTATTTGGAGGTAGTGTTCTTGAGGAGTTAGTGGAGGTGATGAGGATGTGTATCGGGAGGGTGTGTTCTTGAGGAGTTAGTGGATGTGATGAGGATGTGTTTCTGGTGGTTGTGTTATTGGGAGGTTAATGGAGGTGATGAGGATGTGTATCTGGAGGGTGTGTTCTTGAGGAGTTAGTGGAGTTGATGAGGATGTGTTTCTGGAGGTTGTGTTATTGGGAGGTTAATGGAGGTGATGAGGATGTGTATCTGGAGGGTGTGTTCTTGAGGAGTTAGTGGAGGTGATGAGGATGTGTTTCTGGAGTTTGTGTTATTGGGAGGTTAATGGAGGTGATGAGGATGTGTTTCTGGTGGTTGTGTTATTGGGAAGTTAGTGGAGGTGATGAGGATGTGTTTCTGGAGGTTGTGTTCTTGAGGAGTTAGTGGAGGTGATGAAGATGTGTTTCTGGAGGTTGAGATATTGGGAAGTTAGTGGAAGTGTAGAGGATGTGTTTCTGGAGATTGTGTTATTGGGAAGTTAGTGGAGGTGATGAGGATGTGTTTCTGGTGGTTGTGTTATTGGGAGGTTAATGGAGGTGATGAGGATGTGTACCTGGAGGGTGTGTTCTTGAGGAGTTAGTTGAGGTGATGAGGATGTGTTTCTGGAGGCTGTGTTATTGGAAAGTTAGTGGAGGTGATGAGAATGTGGTTCTGGAGGTTGTGTTATTGCAAAGTTATTGGAGGTGGTGAGGATGTGTTTCTGGAAGTTGTGTTATTGGGAAGTTAATGGAGGTGATGAGGACGTGTTTCTGGTGGTTGTGTTAATGGGAAGTTAGTGTATGTGATGTGGGTGTGTTTCTGTAGGTTGTGTTATTGGGAAGTTAGTGGACGTGATGAGGATGTGTTTCTGGAGGTTGTGTTATTGGGAGGTTAGTGGAGGTGATGAGGACGTGTTTCTGGAGTGTGTTATTGGGAAGTTAGTGGAGGTGATGAGGATGTGTTTCTGGAGGTTGTTTTATTGGGAAGTTAGTGGAGGTGATGTGGATGTGTTTCTGGAGGTTGTTTTATTGGGAAGTTAGTGGAGGTGATGAGGACGTGTTTCTGGAGGTTGAATTATTGGGAAGCTAGTGGAGGTGAAGTGGTTCGATTTCTGGTGGTTCTGAAATTGAGGAGTTAGTGGAGTTGATGAGGATGTGTTTCTGGAGTTGGTGTTCTTGGGAAGTTAGTGGAGTTGATGAGGATGTGTTTCTGGAGTTGGTGTTATTGGGATGTTAGTGGAGGTGATGAGGATGTGTTCCTGCAGGTTGTGTTATTGGGAAGTTAGTGGAGGTGATGAGGATGTGTTTCAGGGGGTTGTGTTATTGGGAAGATAGTGGAGGTGATGAGGATGTGTTTCTGGAGGTTGTGTTGTTGGGAATTTAGTGCAGGTGATGAGGATGTGTTTCTGGAGGTTGTGATATTGGGAGGCTAGTGGAGGTGATGAGGATGTGTTTCTGGAGGTTGTGTTATTGGGAAGTTAGTGGAGGTGATGAGGATTTGTTTCTGGGGGTTGTGTTATAGCGAAGTTGTGGAGGTGATGAGGATGTGTTTCTGGAGGTTGTGTTATTGGGAAGGTAGTGGAGGTGATGAGGATGTGTTCCATGCAGGTTGTGTTATTGGGAAGTTAGTGAAGGTGATGAGGACGTGTTTCTGGAGGTTGTTTTATTGGGAAGTTATTGGAGGTGATGTGGACGTGTTTCTGGAGGTTGTGTTATTGGGAAGTTAGTGGAGGTGATGAGGACGTGTTTCTGGAGGTTGAATTATTGGGAAGATAGTGGAGGTCATGAGGACGTGTTTCAGGAGGTTGTTTTATTGGGAAGTTATTGGAGGTGATGAGCACGTGTTTCTGGAGGTTGTGTTATTGGGAAGTTAGTGGAGGTGATGAGGACGTGTTGCTGGAGGTTGAATTATTGGGAAGTTAGTGGATGAAATGTGGATGTGTTTATGGAGTTGGTGTTATTGGGAAGTTAGTGGAGTTGATGAGGATGTGTTTCTGGAGCTGGTGTTATTGGAAAGTTAGTGGAGTTGATGAGGATGTGTTTCTGGAGTTGGTGTTCTTGGGAAGTTAGTGAAGTTGATGAGGATGTGTTTCTGGAGTTGGTGTTATTGGGATGTTAGTGAAGGTGATGAGGATGTGTTCCTGCAGGTTGTGTTATTGGGAAGTTAGTGGAGGTGATGAGGATGTGTTTCAGGAGGTTGTGTTATTGGGAAGATAGTGGAGGTGATGAGGATGTGTTTCTGGAGGTTGTGTTGTTGGGAATTTAGTGCAGGTCATGAGGATGTGTTTCTGGAGGTTGTGATATTGGGAGGCTATTGGAGGTGATGAGGATGTGTTTCTGGAGGTTGTGTTATTGGGAAGTTAGTGGAGGTGATGAGGATTTGTTTCTGGGGGTTGTGTTATAGCGAAGTTGTGGAGGTGATGAGGATGTGTTTCTGGAGGTTGTGTTATTGGGAAGGTAGTGGAGGTGATGAGGATGTGTTCCTGCAGGTTGTGTTATTGGGAAGTTAGTGAAGGTGAGGAGGACGTGTTTCTGGAGGTTGTTTTATTGGGAAGTTATTGGAGGTGATGTGGACGTGTTTCTGGAGGTTGTGTTATTGGGAAGTTAGTGGAGGTGATGAGGACGTGTTTCTGGAGGTTGAATTATTGGGAAGATAGTGGAGGTGATGAGGACGTGTTTCAGGAGTTTGTTTTATTGGGAAGTTATTGGAGGTGATGAGCACGTGTTTCTGGAGGTTGTGTTATTGGGAAGTTAGTGGAGGTGATGAGGACGTGTTTCTGGAGGTTGAATTATTGGGAAGTTAGTGGATGAAATGTGGATGTGTTTATGGAGTTGGTGTTATTGGGAAGTTAGTGGAGTTGATGAGGATGTGTTTCTGGAGCTGGTGTTATTGGAAAGTTAGTGGAGTTGATGAGGATGTGTTTCTGGAGTTGGTGTTCTTGGGAAGTTAGTGGAGTTGTGTTTCTGGAGTTGGTGTTATTGGGATGTTAGTGGAGGCGATGAGGATGTGTTCCTGCAGGTTGTGTTATTGGGAAGTTAGTGGAGGTGATGAGGATGTGTTTCAGGAGGTTGTGTTATTGGGAAGATAGTGGAGTGATGAGGATGTGTTTCTGGAGGTTGTGTTGTTGGGAATTTAGTGCAGGTGATGAGGATGTGTTTCTGGAGGTTGTGATATTGGGAAGTTAGTGGAGGTGATGAGGATGTGTTTCTGGAGGTTGTGTTATTGGTAAGTTAGTGGAGGTGATGAGGATGTGTTTCTGGAGGTTATGTTATTGTGAAGTTAGTGGAGGTGATGAGGATGTGTATTTGGAGGTTGTGTTCTTGAGGAGTTAGTGGATGTGATGAGGATGTGTTTCTGGTGGTTGTGTTATTGGGAGGTTAATGGAGGTGATGAGGATGTGTATCTGGAGGGTGTGTTCTTGAGGAGTTAGTGGAGGTGATGAGGATGTGTTTCTGGAGGTTGTGTTATTGGGAGGTTAATGGAGGTGATGAGGATGTGTATCTGGAGGGTGTGTTCTTGAGGAGTTAGTGGAGGTGATAAGGATGTGTTTCTGGAGGTTGTGTTATTGGGAAGTTATTGGAGGTGATGAGGATGTGTTTCTGGAGGTTGTGTTATTGGGAAGTTAGTGGAGGTGATGAGGATGTGTTTCTGGAGTTTGTGTTATTGGGAGGTTAATGGAGGTGATGAGGATGTGTTTCTGGTGGTTGTGTTATTGGGAAGTTAGTGGATGAGATCATGATGGGTTTCTGGGGTTTGGGTCATTAGCAAGATGGTGGATGTGATGAGAATGGATTTCTCGAGGTTTTGCTATTGGGGAGTTAATGGACGTGATGTGGATGTGTGTCTGGAGGTTCTGTTATTGTGAAGTTTGTGGTGGTGATGTGGATGTGGTTCTGGTGGTTGTGTTATTGGGAAGTTAGTGGACGTGATGAGGATGTATTTCTGGAAGTTGTGTTATTGGGAGGTTAGTAGAGGTGAAAAGGATGTGTTTCTGGAGGCTGTGTTATTGGGACGTTCGTGGAGGTGATGAGGATGTGTTTCTGGAGGTTGTGTTATTGGGAAGTTAGTTGGGTTAATGAGGATATGTTTCTGGAGGTTGTGTTATTGGGAGGTTAGTAGAGGTGAAAAGGATGTGTTTCTGGAGGTTGTGTTATTGGGACGTTCGTGGAGGTGATGAGGATGTGTTTCTGGAGGTTGTGTTATAGAATCATAGAATCATAGAAGTTTACAGCATGGAAACAGGCCCTTCGGCCCAACCAGTCCATGCCGCCCAGTTTTCTACCATTAAGCTAGTCCCAGTTGCCTGCACTTGGCCCATAACCCTCTATACCCATCTTACCCATGTAACCATCTAAATGCTTTTTGAAAGACACAATTGTACCCGCTTCTACTACTACCTCTGGCAGCCCATTCCAGACACTCACTACCCTCTGAGTGAAGAAATTGCCCCTCTGGGCCCTTCTGAATCTCTCCCCTCTCACCTTAAACCTATGCCCTCTAGTTTTAGACTCCCCTACCTTTGGGAAAAGATGTTGACTATCTACCTTATCTATGCCCCTCATTATTTTATAGACCTCTATAAGATCGCCCCTAAGCCTCCTACGCTCCAGGGAAAAAAGTCCCAGTCTATCCAGCCTCTCCTTATAACTCAAACCATCAAGTCCCGGCAACATCCTAGTAAATCTTTTCTGCACTCTTTCTAGTTTAATAAAATCCTTTCTATAATAGGGTGACCAGAACTGCACACAGTATTCCAAGTGTGGCCGTACCAATGTCTTGTACAACTTCAACAAGACGTCCCAACTCCTATATTCAATGTTCTGACCAATGAAACCAAGCATGCCGAATGCCTTCTTCACCACCCTGTCCACCTGCGACTCCACCTTCAAGGAGCTATGAACCTGTACTCCTAGATCTCTTTGTTCTATAACTCTCCCCAACGCCATACCATTAACTGAGTAGGTCCTGGCCTGATTCGATCTGCCAAAATGCATCACCTCACATTTATCTAAATTAAACTCCATCTGCCATTCGTCGGCCCACTGGCCTAATTGATCAAGATCCCGTTGCAATCCTAGATAACCTTCTTCACTATCCACTATGTGGAGGTTATGAGGATGTCTCTCTGGAGGATGTGTTTCTGGAGGTTGTGTTATTGGGAGGTTAGTGGAGGTGATGAGGATGTGTATTTGGAGGTTGTGTTCTTGAGGAGTTAGTGGAGGTGATGAGGATGTGTTTCTGGTGGTTGTGTTATTGGGAAGTTAGTGTAGGTGATGAGGATGTGTTCTGGAGGTTGTGTTATTGGGAAGTTAGTGGAGGTGATGAGGATGTGTTTCTGGAGGTTGTGTTATTGGGAGGATAGTGGAGGTGATGAGGATGTGTATTTGGAGGTTGTGTTCTTGAGGAGTTAGTGGAGGTGATGAGGATGTGTTTCTGGTGGTTGTGTTATTGGGAAGTTAGTGTAGGTGATGAGGATGTGTTTCTGGTGTTTGTATTATTGGGAAGTTAGTGGAGGTGATGAGGATGTGTATTTGGAGGTTGTGTTCTTGTGGAGTTAGTGGAGGTGATGAGGATGTGTATCGGTAGGGTGTGTTCTTGAGGAGTTAGTGGATGTGATGAGGATGTGTTTCTGGAGGTTGTGTTATTGGGAGGTTATTGGAGGTGATGAGGATGTGTATTTGGAGGTTGTGTTCTTGAGGAGTTAGTGGAGGTGATGAGGATGTGTTTCTGGTGGTTGTGTTATTGGGAAGTTACTGGAGGTGATGAGGATGTGTTTCGGGAGGTTGTGTTATTGGGAAGTTACTGGAGGTGATGAGGATGTGTTTCTGGAGGTTGTATTATTGGGAAGTTAGTGTAGGTAATGAGGTTGTGTTTCTGGTGGTTGTGTTATTGGGAGTTAGTGGAGGTGATTAGGATATGTTTCAGGAGGTTGTGTTATTGGGAAGTTAGTGTAGGTAATGAGGTTGTGTTTCTGGTGGTTGTGTTATTGGGAGTTAGTGGAGGTGATTAGGATATGTTTCAGGAGGTTGTGTTATTGGAAGGTTAGTGTAGGTAATGAGGTTGTGTTTCTGGTGGTTGTGTTATTGGGTAGTTAGTGGAGGTGATGAGGATGTGTTTCTGGAGATTGTGTTATTGGGAGGTTAGTGGAGGTGATGAGGATGTGTTTCTTGTGGTTGTGTTATTGGGAGTTAGTGGAGGTGATTAGGATATGTTTCTGGAGGTTGTATTATTGGGAAGTTAGTGTAGGTAATGAGGTTGTGTTTCTGGTGGTTGTGTTATTGGGAAGTTAGTGGAGGTGATGAGGATGTGTTTCTGGAGGTTGTGTTATTGTGAAGTTAGTGGAGGTGATGAGGATGTGTTTCTTGTGGTTGTGTTATTGGGAGTTAGTGGAGGTGATTAGGATATGTTTCAGGAGGTTGTGTTATTGGGAAGTTACTGGAGGTGATGAGGATGTGTTTCTGGAGGTTGTATTATTGGGAAGTTAGTGTAGGTAATGAGGTTGTGTTTCTGGTGGTTGTGTTATTGGAAAGTTAGTGGAGGTGATGAGGATGTGTTTCTGGAGGTTGTGTTATTGGGAGGTTAGTGGAGGTGATGAGGATGTGTATTTGGAGGTTGTGTTCTTGAGGAGTTAGTGGAGGTGATGAGGATGTGTTTCTGGTGGTTGTGTTATTGGGAAGTTAGTGTAGGTGTTGAGGATGTGTTTCTGGAGGTTGTGTTATTGGGAAGTTAGTGGAGGTGATGAGGATGTGTTTCTGGAGGTTGTGTTATTGGGAAGTTCGTGGAGGTGATGAGGATGTGTTTCTGGAGGTTGTGTTATTGGGAGGTTAGTGGAGGCGATGAGGATGTGTATTTGGAGGTTGTGTTCTTGAGGAGTTAGTGGAGGTGATGAGGATGTGTATCGGGAGGGTGTGTTCTTGAGGAGTTAGTGGATGTGATGAGGATGTGTTTCTGGTGGTTGTGTTATTGGGAGGTTAATGGAGGTGATGAGGATGTGTATCTGGAGGGTGTGTTCTTGAGGAGTTAGTGGAGGTGATGAGGATGTGTTTCTGGAGGTTGTGTTATTGGGAAGTTAGTGGAGGTGATGAGGATGTGTTTCTGGAGGTTGTGTTATTGCGAAGTTGTGGAGGTGATGAGGATGTGGTTCTGGAGGTTGTGTTATTGGGAAGTTAGTGGAGGTGATGAGGATGTGTTTCTGTAGGTTGTGTTATTGGGAAGTTAGTGGAGGTGATGAGGATGTATTTCTGGAGGTTGTGTTATTGTGAAGTTAGTGGAGGTGATGAGGATGTGGTTCTGGTGGTTTTGATTTTGGGAAGTTAGTGGAGGAGATGTGGATGGGTATCTGAAGGTTCTATTATTGGGAGGTTAGTGGAGCTGATGTGTTTCTGCAGGCTGTGTTATAGGGAAGTTAGTGGAGGTGATGAGGATGTGGTTCTGGAGGTTGTGTGATTGGGAAGTTAGTGGAGGTGATGAGGATGTGTTTCTGGAGGTTGTGTGATTGGGAAGTTAGTGGAGGTGATGAGGATGTGTTTCTGGAGGTTGTGTGATTGGGAAGTTAGTGGAGGTGATGAGGATGTGTTTCTGGAGGTTGTGTTATTGGGAAGTTAATGGAGGTGATGAGGATGTGTTTCTGGAGGTTGTGTTATTGGGAAGTTAGTGGAGGTGATGAGGATGTGTTTCTGGATGTTGTGTTGTTGGGAAGTTAGTGGAGGTGATGAGGATGTGGTTCTGGAGGTTGTGTTATTGGGAGGTTAGTGGAGGTGATGAGGATGTGTTTCTGGAGGTTGTGTTATTGGGAAGTTAGTGGAGGTGATGAGGATGTGGTTCTGGAGGTTGTTAATTGGAGGTTAGTGGAGGTGATGTGGATGGGTATCTGTAGGTTCTATTATTGGGATGTTAGTGGAGCTGATGTGTTTCTGCAGGCTGTGTTATAGGGTAGTTAGTGGAGATGATGAGGATGTGGTTCTGGAGGTTGTGTTATTGGGAAGTTAGTGGAGGTGATGAGGATGTGGTTCTGGAGGTTGTTAATTGGAGGTTAGTGGAGGTGATGTGGATGGGTATCTGAAGGTTCTATTATTGGGATGTTAGTGGAGCTGATGTGGATGTGTATCTGGAGCTTGTCTTCTTGAGGAGTTAGTTGAGGTGATGAGTATGTGTTTCTGGTGGTTGTGTTATTCGGAGATTAATGGAGGTTATGAGGATGTCTCTCTGGAGGGTGTGTTCTTGAGGAGTTAGTGGAGGTGATGAGGATGTGTTTCTGGTGGTTGTGTTATTGGGAAGTTAGTGGTGGTGATGTGGATGTGTTTCTGGAGGTTGTGTTATTGGGAGGTTAGTGGAGGTGATGTGGATGGGTATCTGAAGGTTCGATTATTGGGATGTTAGTGGAGCTGATGTGTTTCTGGAGGTTGTGTTATTGGGAAGTTAGTGGAGGTGATGAGGACGTGTTTCTGGGGGTTGTGTTATCGGGAAGTTAGTGGAGGTGATGAGGATGTGTTTCTGGAGGTTGTGTTATTGGGAAGTTAGTGGAGGTGATGAGGATGTGTATCTGGAGGTAGTGTTCTTGAGGAGTTAGTTGAGGTGATGAGGATGTGTTTCTGGTGGTTGTGTTATTGGGAAGTTAGTGTAGGTAATGAGGTTGTGTTTCTGGTGGTTGTGTTATTGGGAGTTAGTGGAGGTGATTAGGATATGTTTCAGGAGGTTGTGTTATTGGAAGGTTAGTGTAGGTAATGAGGTTGTGTTTCTGGTGGTTGTGTTATTGGGAGTTAGTGGAGGTGATTAGGATATGTTTCAGGAGGTTGTGTTATTGGAAGGTTAGTGTAGGTAATGAGGTTGTGTTTCTGGTGGTTGTGTTATTGGGTAGTTAGTGGAGGTGATGAGGATGTGTTTCTGGAGATTGTGTTATTGGGAGGTTAGTGGAGGTGATGAGGATGTGTTTCTTGTGGTTGTGTTATTGGGAGTTAGTGGAGGTGATTAGGATATGTTTCTGGAGGTTGTATTATTGGGAAGTTAGTGTAGGTAATGAGGTTGTGTTTCTGGTGGTTGTGTTATTGGGAAGTTAGTGGAGGTGATGAGGATGTGTTTCTGGAGGTTGTGTTATTGTGAAGTTAGTGGAGGTGATGAGGATGTGTTTCTTGTGGTTGTGTTATTGGGAGTTAGTGGAGGTGATTAGGATATGTTTCAGGAGGTTGTGTTATTGGGAAGTTACTGGAGGTGATGAGGATGTGTTTCTGGAGGTTGTATTATTGGGAAGTTAGTGTAGGTAATGAGGTTGTGTTTCTGGTGGTTGTGTTATTGGAAAGTTAGTGGAGGTGATGAGGATGTGTTTCTGGAGGTTGTGTTATTGGGAGGTTAGTGGAGGTGATGAGGATGTGTATTTGGAGGTTGTGTTCTTGAGGAGTTAGTGGAGGTGATGAGGATGTGTTTCTGGTGGTTGTGTTATTGGGAAGTTAGTGTAGGTGTTGAGGATGTGTTTCTGGAGGTTGTGTTATTGGGAAGTTAGTGGAGGTGATGAGGATGTGTTTCTGGAGGTTGTGTTATTGGGAAGTTCGTGGAGGTGATGAGGATGTGTTTCTGGAGGTTGTGTTATTGGGAGGTTAGTGGAGGCGATGAGGATGTGTATTTGGAGGTTGTGTTCTTGAGGAGTTAGTGGAGGTGATGAGGATGTGTATCGGGAGGGTGTGTTCTTGAGGAGTTAGTGGATGTGATGAGGATGTGTTTCTGGTGGTTGTGTTATTGGGAGGTTAATGGAGGTGATGAGGATGTGTATCTGGAGGGTGTGTTCTTGAGGAGTTAGTGGAGGTGATGAGGATGTGTTTCTGGAGGTTGTGTTATTGGGAAGTTAGTGGAGGTGATGAGGATGTGTTTCTGGAGGTTGTGTTATTGCGAAGTTGTGGAGGTGATGAGGATGTGGTTCTGGAGGTTGTGTTATTGGGAAGTTAGTGGAGGTGATGAGGATGTGTTTCTGTAGGTTGTGTTATTGGGAAGTTAGTGGAGGTGATGAGGATGTATTTCTGGAGGTTGTGTTATTGTGAAGTTAGTGGAGGTGATGAGGATGTGGTTCTGGTGGTTTTGATTTTGGGAAGTTAGTGGAGGAGATGTGGATGGGTATCTGAAGGTTCTATTATTGGGAGGTTAGTGGAGCTGATGTGTTTCTGCAGGCTGTGTTATAGGGAAGTTAGTGGAGGTGATGAGGATGTGGTTCTGGAGGTTGTGTGATTGGGAAGTTAGTGGAGGTGATGAGGATGTGTTTCTGGAGGTTGTGTGATTGGGAAGTTAGTGGAGGTGATGAGGATGTGTTTCTGGAGGTTGTGTGATTGGGAAGTTAGTGGAGGTGATGAGGATGTGTTTCTGGAGGTTGTGTTATTGGGAAGTTAATGGAGGTGATGAGGATGTGTTTCTGGAGGTTGTGTTATTGGGAAGTTAGTGGAGGTGATGAGGATGTGTTTCTGGATGTTGTGTTGTTGGGAAGTTAGTGGAGGTGATGAGGATGTGGTTCTGGAGGTTGTGTTATTGGGAGGTTAGTGGAGGTGATGAGGATGTGTTTCTGGAGGTTGTGTTATTGGGAAGTTAGTGGAGGTGATGAGGATGTGGTTCTGGAGGTTGTTAATTGGAGGTTAGTGGAGGTGATGTGGATGGGTATCTGTAGGTTCTATTATTGGGATGTTAGTGGAGCTGATGTGTTTCTGCAGGCTGTGTTATAGGGTAGTTAGTGGAGATGATGAGGATGTGGTTCTGGAGGTTGTGTTATTGGGAAGTTAGTGGAGGTGATGAGGATGTGGTTCTGGAGGTTGTTAATTGGAGGTTAGTGGAGGTGATGTGGATGGGTATCTGAAGGTTCTATTATTGGGATGTTAGTGGAGCTGATGTGGATGTGTATCTGGAGCTTGTCTTCTTGAGGAGTTAGTTGAGGTGATGAGTATGTGTTTCTGGTGGTTGTGTTATTCGGAGATTAATGGAGGTTATGAGGATGTCTCTCTGGAGGGTGTGTTCTTGAGGAGTTAGTGGAGGTGATGAGGATGTGTTTCTGGTGGTTGTGTTATTGGGAAGTTAGTGGTGGTGATGTGGATGTGTTTCTGGAGGTTGTGTTATTGGGAGGTTAGTGGAGGTGATGTGGATGGGTATCTGAAGGTTCGATTATTGGGATGTTAGTGGAGCTGATGTGTTTCTGGAGGTTGTGTTATTGGGAAGTTAGTGGAGGTGATGAGGACGTGTTTCTGGGGGTTGTGTTATCGGGAAGTTAGTGGAGGTGATGAGGATGTGTTTCTGGAGGTTGTGTTATTGGGAAGTTAGTGGAGGTGATGAGGATGTGTATCTGGAGGTAGTGTTCTTGAGGAGTTAGTTGAGGTGATGAGGATGTGTTTCTGGTGGTTGTGTTATTGGGAGATTAATGGAGGTTATGAGGATGTCTATCTGGAGGGTGTGTTCTTGAGGAGTTAGTGGAAGTGATGAGGATGTGTTTCTGGAGGCTGTGTTATTGAAAAGTTAGTGGAGGTGATGAGGATGTGGTTCTGGAGGTTGTTAATTGGAGGTTAGTGGAGGTGATGTGGATGGGTATCTGAAGGTTCTATTATTGGGATATTAGTGGAGCTGATGTGGATGTGTATCTGGAGGTTGTCTTCTTGAGGAGTTAGTTGAGGTGATGAGTATGTGTTTCTGGTGGTTGTGTTATTCGGAGATTAATGGAGGTTATGAGGATGTCTCTCTGGAGGGTGTGTTCTTGAGGAGCTAGTGGAGGTGATGAGGATGTGCATTTGGAGGTTGTGTTCTTGAGGAGTTAGTGGAGGTGATGAGGATGTGTTTCTGGTGGTTGTGTTATTGGGAAGTTAGTGTAGGTGATGAGGATGTGTTTCTGGAGGTTGTGTTATTGGGACGTTAGTGGAGGTGATGAGGATGTGCTTCTGGAGGTTGTGTTATTGGGAAGTTCGTGGAGGTGATGAGGATGTGTTTCTGGAGGTTGTGTTATTGGGAGGTTAGTGGAGGTGATGAGGATGTGTATTTGGAGGTTGTGTTCTTGAGGAGTTAGTGGAGGTGATGAGGATGTGTATCGGGAGGGTGTGTTCTTGAGGAGTTAGTGGATGTGATGAGGATGTGTTTCTGGTGGTTGTGTTATTGGGAGGTTAATGGAGGTGATGAGGATGTGTATCTGGAGGGTGTGTTCTTGAGGAGTTAGTGGAGGTGATGAGGATGTGTTTCTGGAGGTTGTGTTATTGGGAAGTTAGTGGAGGTGATGAGGATGTGTTTCTGGAGGTTGTGTTATTGCGAAGTTGTGGAGGTGATGAGGATGTGGTTCTGGAGGTTGTGTTATTGGGAAGTTAGTGGAGGTGATGAGGATGTGTTTCTGTAGGTTGTGTTATTGGGAAGTTAGTGGAGGTGATGAGGATGTATTTCTGGAGGTTGTGTTATTGTGAAGTTAGTGGAGGTGATGAGGATGTGGTTCTGGTGGTTTTGATTTTGGGAAGTTAGTGGAGGAGATGTGGATGGGTATCTGAAGGTTCTATTATTGGGAGGTTAGTGGAGCTGATGTGTTTCTGCAGGCTGTGTTATAGGGAAGTTAGTGGAGGTGATGAGGATGTGGTTCTGGAGGTTGTGTGATTGGGAAGTTAGTGGAGGTGATGAGGATGTGTTTCTGGAGGTTGTGTGATTGGGAAGTTAGTGGAGGTGATGAGGATGTGTTTCTGGAGGTTGTGTGATTGGGAAGTTAGTGGAGGTGATGAGGATGTGTTTCTGGAGGTTGTGTTATTGGGAAGTTAATGGAGGTGATGAGGATGTGTTTCTGGAGGTTGCGTTATTGGGAAGTTAGTGGAGGTGATGAGGATGTGTTTCTGGAGGTTGTGTTATTGGGAAGTTAGTGGAGGTGATGAGGATGTGGTTCTGGAGGTTGTGTTATTGGGAGGTTAGTGGAGGTGATGAGGATGTGTTTCTGGAGGTTGTGTTATTGGGAAGTTAGTGGAGGTGATGAGGATGTGGTTCTGGAGGTTGTTAATTGGAGGTTAGTGGAGGTGATGTGGATGGGTATCTGTAGGTTCTATTATTGGGATGTTAGTGGAGCTGATGTGTTTCTGCAGGCTGTGTTATAGGGTAGTTAGTGGAGATGATGAGGATGTGGTTCTGGAGGTTGTGTTATTGGGAAGTTAGTGGAGGTGATGAGGATGTGGTTCTGGAGGTTGTTAATTGGAGGTTAGTGGAGGTGATGTGGATGGGTATCTGAAGGTTCTATTATTGGGATGTTAGTGGAGCTGATGTGGATGTGTATCTGGAGCTTGTCTTCTTGAGGAGTTAGTTGAGGTGATGAGTATGTGTTTCTGGTGGTTGTGTTATTCGGAGATTAATGGAGGTTATGAGGATGTCTCTCTGGAGGGTGTGTTCTTGAGGAGTTAGTGGAGGTGATGAGGATGTGTTTCTGGTGGTTGTGTTATTGGGAAGTTAGTGGTGGTGATGTGGATGTGTTTCTGGAGGTTGTGTTATTGGGAGGTTAGTAGAGGTGATGTGGATGGGTATCTGAAGGTTCGATTATTGGGATGTTAGTGGAGCTGATGTGTTTCTGGAGGTTGTGTTATTGGGAAGTTAGTGGAGGTGATGAGGACGTGTTACTGGGGGTTGTGTTATCGGGAAGTTAGTGGAGGTGATGAGGATGTGTTTCTGGAGGTTGTGTTATTGGGAAGTTAGTGGAGGTGATGAGGATGTGTATCTGGAGGTAGTGTTCTTGAGGAGTTAGTTGAGGTGATGAGGATGTGTTTCTGGTGGTTGTGTTATTGGGAGATTAATGGAGGTTATGAGGATGTCTATCTGGAGGGTGTGTTCTTGAGGAGTTAGTGGAAGTGATGAGGATGTGTTTCTGGAGGCTGTGTTATTGAAAAGTTAGTGGAGGTGATGAGGATGTGGTTCTGGAGGTTGTTAATTGGAGGTTAGTGGATGTGATGTGGATGGGTATCTGAAGGTTCTATTATTGGGATGTTAGTGGAGCTGATGTGGATGTGTATCTGGAGGTTGTCTTCTTGAGGAGTTAGTTGAGGTGATGAGTATGTGTTTCTGGTGGTTGTGTTATTCGGAGATTAAAGGAGGTTATGAGGATGTCTCTCTGGAGGGTGTGTTCTTGAGGAGTTAGTGGAGGTGATGAGGATGTGTTTCTGGTGGTTGTGTTATTGGGAAGTTAGTGGTGGTGATGTGGATGTGTTTCTGGAGGTTGTGTTATTGGGAGGTTAGTGGAGGTGATGTGGATGGGTATCTGAAGGTTCTATTATTGGGATGTTAGTGGAGCTGATGTGTTTCTGGAGGTTGTGTTATTGGGAAGTTAGTGGAGGTGATGAGGACGTGTTTCTGGAGGTTGTGTTATTGGGAAGTTAGTGGAGGTGATGAGGATGTGTTTCTGGAGGTAGTGTTCTTGAGGAGTTAGTTGAGGTGATGAGGATGTGTTTCTGGTGGTTGTGTTATTGGGAGATTAATGGAGGTTATGAGGATGTCTATCTGGAGGGTGTGTTCTTGAGGAGTTAGTGGAAGTGATGAGGATGTGTTTCTGGAGGCTGTGTTATTGAAAAGTTAGTGGAGGTGATGAGGATGTCTTTCTGGAGGTTGTGTTATTGGGAAGTTAGTGGAGGTGATGAGGATGTGATTCTGGAGGTTGTGTTATTGGGATGTTAGTGGAGGTGATGAGGATGTGTTTCTGGAGGTTGTGTTATTGGGATGTTAGTGGAGGTGATGTGGATGTGGTTCTGGAGGTTGAGTTATTGGAAAGTTATTGGAGGTGATAAGGATGTGTTTCTGGAGGTTGTCTTATTGGGAAATTAGTGGAGGTGATGAGGACGTGTTTCTCGAAGTTGTTTTATTGGAAAGTTATTGGAGGTGATGAGGATGTGTTTCTGGAGGTTGACTTATTGGGAAATTAGTGGAGGTGATGTGGATGGGTCTCTGAAAGTTGTGTTATTGGGAAGTTAGTGGATGTGATGAGGATGTGTTTCTGGAGGTTGTGTTATTGGGCAGTTAGTGGAGGTGAAGAGGACGTGTTTCTGGAGGTTGTGTTGTTGGGAAGTTGTTGGAGGTGATGAGGACGTGTTTCTGGAGGTTATTTTATTGGGAAGTTATTGGAGGCGATGAGGACGTGTTTCTGGAGGTTGTGTTATTGGGAAGGTAGTGGAGGTGAAGTGGTTCGATTTCTGGTGGTTCTGTAATTGAAGAGTTAGTGGAGGTGATGAGGATGTGTTTCTGGAGTTGGTGTTATTGGTAAGTTAGTGGAGTTGATGAGGATGTGTTCCTGCAGGTTGTGTTATTGGGAAGGTAGTGGAGAAAATGTGGATGTGTTTCTGGAGTTGGTGTTATTGGGAAGTTAGTGGAGGGGATCAGGATGGGTTTCTGGGGTTTGGGCCATTAGGAAGATGCTGGATGTAATGAGAATGGATTTCTCGAGGTTTTGTTATTGTGGAGTTAATGGAGGTGATGTGGATGTTTTTCTGGAGGTTGTGTTATTGGGTTGTGGAGGTGATGAGGATGTGTTTCTGCAGGTTGTGTTATTTGGATGTTAGTGGAGGAGATGTGGATGGGTTTGTGTAGGTTGTGTTATTTGGAAGTTAGTGGAGGTGATGTGAATGTGTTTCTGGCGGTTGTGTTATTGGGAAGTAAGTGGAGGTGATGTGAATGTCTTTCTGGAGGTTGTGTTATTGGGTTGTGGAGGTGATGAGGATGTGTTTCTGGAGGTTGTGTTATTGGGAAGTTAGTGGAGGTGATGAGGATGTGTTTCTGGAGGTTGTGTTATTGGGTTGTGGAGGTGATGAGGATGTGTTTCTGGAGGTTGTGTTATTGGGAAGTAAGTGGAGGTGATGTGAATGTCTTTCTGGAGGTTGTGTTATTGGGTTGTGGAGGTGATGAGGATGTGTTTCTGGAGGTTGTGTTATTGGGAAGTTAGTGGAGGTGATGAGGATGTGTTTCTGGAGGTTGTGTTATTGGGACGTTAGTGGAGGTGATGAGGATGTGTTTCTGGAGGTTGTGTTATTGGGAAGTTAGTTCGGTTGATGAGGATGTGCTTCTGGAAGTTGTGTCATTGGGAAGTTAGTGGATTTGATGTGAATGTGTTTCTGGCGGTTGTGTTATTGGGAAGTAAGTGGAGGTGATGTGAATGTCTTTCTGGAGGTTGTGTTATTGGGTTGTGGAGGTGATGAGGATGTGTTTCTGGAGGTTGTGTTATTTGGATGTTAGTGGAGGAGATGTGGATGGGTTTGTGTAGGTTGTGTTATTGGGAAGTTAGTGGAGGTGATGTGAATGTGTTTCTGGCGGTTGTGTTATTGGGAAGTTAGTGGAGGTGATGTGGATGTATTTCTGGAGGGTGTGTTATTGTAAAGTTAGTGGAGGTGATGTGGATGGGTTTGTGAAGGTTGTGTTATTGGGAAGATAGTGGAGGTGATGTGGAAGTATTTCTGGAGGTTGTGTTATTGGGATGTTAGTGGAGCTGATGTGTTTCTGGAGGTTGTGTTATTGGGAAGTTAGTGGAGGTGATGAGGATGTGTTTCTGGAGGTTGTGCTATTGGGAAGTTAGTGGAGGTGATGAGGATGTGTTTCTGGAGGTTGCGTTATTGGGAAGTTAGTGGAGGTGATGAGGATGTGTTTCTGGATGTTGTGTTACTGGGAAGTTAGTGGAGGTGATGAGGCTGTGTTTCCGGAGGTTGTGTTCTTGAGGGGTTAGTGGAGGTGATGAGGATGTGTTTCTGGAGGTTGCGTTATTGGGAAGTTAGTGGAGGTGATGAGGATGTGTTTCTGGATGTTGTGTTACTGGGAAGTTAGTGGAGGTGATGAGGCTGTGTTTCTGGAGGTTGTGTTCTTGAGGGGTTAGTGGAGGTGATGAGGATGTGTTTCTGGAGGTTGTGTTATTGGGAAGTTAGTGGAGGTGATGTGGATGTTTTTCTGGGGTTGGTGTTATTGGGATGTTAGTGGAGGTGATGTGGATGTGTTTGTGGAGGTTGTGTTATTGGGAAGTTAGTGGAGGTGATGAGGATGTGTTTCTGGAGGTTGTGTTATTGGGAAGTTAGTGGAGGTGATGAGGATGTGTTTCTGGTGGTTGTGTTATTGGGAAGTTAGTGGAGATGATGAGGATGTGTTTCTGGAGATTGTGTTATTGGGAAGTTAGTGGAGGTGATGAGGATGTGTTTCTGGAGGTTGTGTTATTGGGAAGTTAGTGGAGGTGATGAGGATGTGTTTCTGGAGGTTGTGTTATTGGGAAGTTAGTGGAGGTGATGAGGATGTGTTTCTGGAGGTTGTGTTATTGGGAAGTTAGTGGAGGTGTTGAGGATGTGTTTCTGGAGGTTGTGTTATTGGGAAGTTAGTGGAGATGATGAGGATGTGTTTCTGGAGGTTGTGTTATTGGGAAGTTAGTGGAGGTGATGAGGATGTGTTTCTGGAGGTTGTGTTATTGGGAAGTTAGTGGAGGTGATGAGGATGTGTTTCTGGAGGTTGTGTTATTGGGAAGTTAGTGGAGGTGATGAGGATGTGTTTCTGGAGGTTGTGTTATTGGGAAGTTAGTGGAGGTGATGAGGATGTGTTTCAGGAAGTTGTGTTATTGGAAAGTTAGTGGAGGTGATGAGGATGTGTTTCTGGTGGTTGTGTTATTGTGAAGTTAGTGGAGGTGATGAGGATGTGTTTCTGGAGGTTGTGTTACTGGGAGGTTAATGGAGGTGATGAGGATGTGTTTCTGGAGTCTGTGTTATTGCAAAGTTAGTGGAGGTGATGAGGATGTGTTTCTGGTGGTTGTGTTATTGTGAAGTTAGTGGAGGTGATGAGGATGTGTTTCTGGAGGTTGTGTTACTGGGAGGTTAATGGAGGTGATGAGGATGTGTTTCTGGAGTCTGTGTTATTGCAAAGTTATTGAAGGTGGTGAGGATGTGTTTCTGGAAGTTGTGTTATTGGGAAGTTATTGGAGGTGATGTGGATGTGTTTCTGGAGGTTGTGTTATTGCGAAGTTAGTGGAGGTGATGAGGATGTGTTTCTGGAGGTTGTGTTATTGGGAAGTTAGTGGAGGTGATGAGGATGTGGTTCTGGAGGTTGTGTTATTGGGAAGTTAGTGGAGGTGATGAGGATGTGTTTCTGGAGGTTGTGTGATTGTGAAATTAGTGTAGATGATGTGGATGTGTTTCTGGAGGTTGTGTAATTGGGAAGTTAGTGGAGGTGATGAGGGTGGGTTTCTGGAGGTTGTGTTCTTGAGGAGTTAGTGGAGGTGATGAGGATGTGTTTCTGGAGGTTGTGTTATTGGGAAGTTAGTGGAGGTGATGAGGATGTGTTTCTGGTGGTTGTGATATTGGGAAGTTAGTGGAGGTGATGAGGATGTGTTTCTGGAGGTTGTGTTATTGGGAAGTTAGTTCGGTTGATGAGGATGTGTTTCTGGAGGTTGTGTTATTGGGAAGTTAGTTCGGTTGATGAGGATGTGTTTCTGGAAGTTGTGTTATTGGGAAGTCAGTGGATGTGATGTGAATGTGTTTCTGGCGGTTGTGTTATTGGGAAGTAAGTGGAGGTGATGTGAATGTCTTTCTGGAGGTTGTGTTATTGGGTTGTGGAGGTGATGAGGATGTGTTTCTGGAGGTTGTGTTATTGGGAAGTAAGTGGAGGTGATGTGAATGTCTTTCTGGAGGTTGTGTTATTGGGTTGTGGAGGTGATGAGGATGTGTTTCTGGAGGTTGTGTTATTGGGAAGTAAGTGGAGGTGATGTGAATGTCTTTCTGGAGGTTGTGTTATTGGGTTGTGGAGGTGATGAGGATGTGTTTCTGGAGGTTGTGTTATTGGGAAGTTAGTGGAGGTGATGAGGATGTGTTTCTGGAGGTTGTGTTATTGGGAAGTTAGTGGAGGTGATGTGGATGTATTTCTGGAGGGTGTGTTATTGTAAAGTTAGTGGAGGTGATGTGGATGGGTTTGTGAAGGTTGTGTTATTGGGAAGATAGTGGAGGTGATGTGAAAGTATTTCTGGAGGTTGTGTTATTGGGATGTTAGTGGAGCTGATGTGTTTCTGGAGGTTGTGTTATCGGGAAGTTAGTGGAGGTGATGAGGATGTGTTTCTGGAGGTTGTGCTATTGGGAAGTTAGTGGAGGTGATGAGGATGTGTTTCTGGAGGTTGCGTTATTGGGAAGTTAGTAGAGATGATGAGGATATGTTTCTGGATCTTGTGTTATTGGGAGGCTAGTGGAGGTGATGAGGATGTGTATCTGGAGGTTGTGTTATTGGGAAGTTAGTGGAGGTGATGAGGCTGTGTTTCTGGAGGTTGTGTTCTTGAGGAGTTAGTGGAGGTGATGAGGATGTGTTTCTGGAGGTTGTGTTATTGGGAAGTTAGTGGAGGTGATGTGGATGTGTTTCTGGGGTTGGTGTTATTGGGATGTTAGTGGAGGTGATGTGGATGTGTTTCTGGAGGTTGTGTTATTGGGAAGTTAGTGGTGGTGATGAGGATGTGTTTCTGGAGGTTGTGTTATTGGGAAGTTAGTGGAGATGATGACGATGTGTTTCTGGAGATTGTGTTATTGGGAAGTTAGTGGAGGTGATGAGGATGTGTATCTGGAGGTTGTGTTATTGGGATGTTAGTGGAGGTGATGAGGATGTGTTTCTGGAGGTTGTGTTACTGGGAAGTTAGTGGAGGTGATGAGGATGTGTTTCTGGAGGTTGTGTTATTGGGAAGTTAGTGGAGGTGATGAGGATGTGTTTCTGGAGGTTGTGTTATTGGGAAGTTAGTGGAGGTGATGAGGATGTGTTTCTGGAGGCTGTGTTATTGGGAAGTTAGTGGAGGTGATGAGGATGTGTTTCTGGAGGTTGTGTTATTGGGAAGTTAGTGGAGGTGATGAGGATGTGTTTCTGGAGGTTGTGTTATTGGGAAGTTAGTGGAGGTGATGAGGATGTGTTTCAGGAAGTTGTGTTATTGGAATGTTAGTGGAGGTGATGAGGTTGTGTTTCTGGTGGTTGTGTTATTGCGAAGTTAGTGGAGGTGATGAGGATGTGTTTCTGGAGGTTGTGTTACTGGGAGGTTAATGGAGGTGATGAGGATGTGTATCTGGAGGTTGTGTTATTGGGAGGTTAATGGAGGTGATGAGGATGTGTTTCTGGAGGTTGTGTTATTGGGAAGTTAGTGGAGGTGATGAGGATGTGTTTCGGGAGGTTGTGTTATTGGGAAGTTAGTGGGGGTGTTGAGGATGTGTTTCTGGAGGTTGTGTTATGGGGAAGTTAGTGGAGGTGATGAGGATGTGTATCTGGAGGGTGTGTTCTTGAGGAGTTAGTGGAGGTTATGAGGATGTGTTTCAATAAGTTGTGTTATTGGAAAGTTAGTGGAGGTGATGAGGATGTGTTTATGGTGGTTGTGTTATTGGGAGGTTAGTGGAGGTGATGTGGATGTATTTCTGGAGGTTGTGTTATTGTGAAGTTAGTGGAGGTGATGAAGATGTGTTTCTGGAGTCTGTGTTATTGCAAAGTTATTGAAGGTGGTGAGGATGTGTTTCTGGAGGTTGTGTGATTGTGAAATTAGTGTAGATGATGTGGATGTGTTTCTGGAGGTTGTGTAATTGGGACGTTAGTGGAGGTGATGTGGATGTGTTTCTGGAGGTTGTGTTATTGTGAAGTTAGTGGTGGTGATGAGGATGTGTTTCTGGAGGTTGTGTTATTGGGATGTTATTGTAGGTGATGAGGATGTGTTTCTGGAGGTTGTGTGATTGTGAAATTAGTGTAGATGATGTGGATGTGTTTCTGGAGGTTGTGTTAATGGGACGTTAGTGGAGGTGATGTGGATGTGTTTCTGGAGGTTGTGTGATTGGGAAGTTAGTGGAGGTGATGAGGGTGGGTTTCTGGAGGTTGTGTTCTTGAGGAGTTAGTGGAGGTGATGAGGATGTGTTTCTGGAGGTTGTGCTATTGGGAAGTTAGTGGAGGTGATGAGGATGTGTTTCTGGAGGTTGCGTTATTGGGAAGTTAGTGGAGGTGATGAGGATGTGTTTCTGGAGGTTATGTTCTTGAGGAGTTAGTGGAGGTGATGAGGATGTGTTTCTGGAGGTTGTGTTATTGGGAAGTTAGTGGAGGTGATGTGGATGTGTTTCTGGGGTTGGTGTTATTGGGATGTTAGTGGAGGTGATGTGGATGTGTTTCTGGAGGTTGTGTTATTGGGAAGTTAGTGGAGGTGATGAGGATGTGTTTCTGGAGGTTGTGTTATTGGGAAGTTAGTGGAGGTGATGAGGATGTGTTTCTGGAGGTTGTGTTATTGGGAAGTTAGTGGAGATGATGAGGGTGTGTTTCTGGAGATTGTGTTATTGGGAAGTTAGTGGAGGTGATGAGGATGTGTTTCTGGAGGTTGTGTTATTGGGATGTTAGTGGAGGTGATGAGGATGTGTTTCTGGAGGTTGTGTTATTGGGAGGTTAGTGGAGGTGATGAGGATGTGTTTCTGGAGGTTGTGTTATTGGGAGGTTAATGGAGGTGATGAGGATGTGTATCTGGAGGGTGTGTTCTTGAGGAGTTAGTGGAGGTGTTGAGGATGTGTTTCAGGAAGTTGTGTTATTGGAAAGTTAGTGGAGGTGATGAGGATGTGTTTCTGGTGGTTGTGTTATTGGGAAGTTACTGCAGGTGATGAGGATGTGTTTCTGGAGGTTGCGTTATTGGGAAGTTAGTGGAGGTGATGAGGATGTGTTTCTGGATGTTGTGTTACTGGGAAGTTAGTGGAGGTGATGAGGCTGTGTTTCCGGAGGTTGTGTTCTTGAGGGGTTAGTGGAGGTGATGAGGATGTGTTTCTGGAGGTTGCGTTATTGGGAAGTTAGTGGAGGTGATGAGGATGTGTTTCTGGATGTTGTGTTACTGGGAAGTTAGTGGAGGTGATGAGGCTGTGTTTCTGGAGGTTGTGTTCTTGAGGGGTTAGTGGAGGTGATGAGGATGTGTTTCTGGAGGTTGTGTTATTGGGAAGTTAGTGGAGGTGATGTGGATGTTTTTCTGGGGTTGGTGTTATTGGGATGTTAGTGGAGGTGATGTGGATGTGTTTGTGGAGGTTGTGTTATTGGGAAGTTAGGGGAGGTGATGAGGATGTGTTTCTGGAGGTTGTGTTATTGGGAAGTTAGTGGAGGTGATGAGGATGTGTTTCTGGTGGTTGTGTTATTGGGAAGTTAGTGGAGATGATGAGGATGTGTTTCTGGAGATTGTGTTATTGGGAAGTTAGTGGAGGTGATGAGGATGTGTTTCTGGAGGTTGTGTTATTGGGAAGTTAGTGGAGGTGATGAGGATGTGTTTCTGGAGGTTGTGTTATTGGGAAGTTAGTGGAGGTGATGAGGATGTGTTTCTGGAGGTTGTGTTATTGGGAAGTTAGTGGAGGTGTTGAGGATGTGTTTCTGGAGGTTGTGTTATTGGGAAGTTAGTGGAGATGATGAGGATGTGTTTCTGGAGGTTGTGTTATTGGGAAGTTAGTGGAGGTGATGAGGATGTGTTTCTGGAGGTTGTGTTATTGGGAAGTTAGTGGAGGTGATGAGGATGTGTTTCTGGAGGTTGTGTTATTGGGAAGTTAGTGGAGGTGATGAGGATGTGTTTCTGGAGGTTGTGTTATTGGGAAGTTAGTGGAGGTGATGAGGATGTGTTTCAGGAAGTTGTGTTATTGGAAAGTTAGTGGAGGTGATGAGGATGTGTTTCTGGTGGTTGTGTTATTGTGAAGTTAGTGGAGGTGATGAGGATGTGTTTCTGGAGGTTGTGTTACTGGGAGGTTAATGGAGGTGATGAGGATGTGTTTCTGGAGTCTGTGTTATTGCAAAGTTAGTGGAGGTGATGAGGATGTGTTTCTGGTGGTTGTGTTATTGTGAAGTTAGTGGAGGTGATGAGGATGTGTTTCTGGAGGTTGTGTTACTGGGAGGTTAATGGAGGTGATGAGGATGTGTTTCTGGAGTCTGTGTTATTGCAAAGTTATTGAAGGTGGTGAGGATGTGTTTCTGGAAGTTGTGTTATTGGGAAGTTATTGGAGGTGATGTGGATGTGTTTCTGGAGGTTGTGTTATTGCGAAGTTAGTGGAGGTGATGAGGATGTGTTTCTGGAGGTTGTGTTATTGGGAAGTTAGTGGAGGTGATGAGGATGTGGTTCTGGAGGTTGTGTTATTGGGAAGTTAGTGGAGGTGATGAGGATGTGTTTCTGGAGGTTGTGTGATTGTGAAATTAGTGTAGATGATGTGGATGTGTTTCTGGAGGTTGTGTAATTGGGAAGTTAGTGGAGGTGATGAGGGTGGGTTTCTGGAGGTTGTGTTCTTGAGGAGTTAGTGGAGGTGATGAGGATGTGTTTCTGGAGGTTGTGTTATTGGGAAGTTAGTGGAGGTGATGAGGATGTGTTTCTGGTGGTTGTGATATTGGGAAGTTAGTGGAGGTGATGAGGATGTGTTTCTGGAGGTTGTGTTATTGGGAAGTTAGTTCGGTTGATGAGGATGTGTTTATGGAGGTTGTGTTATTGGGAAGTTAGTTCGGTTGATGAGGATGTGTTTCCGGAAGTTGTGTTATTGGGAAGTCAGTGGATGTGATGTGAATGTGTTTCTGGCGGTTGTGTTATTGGGAAGTAAGTGGAGGTGATGTGAATGTCTTTCTGGAGGTTGTGTTATTGTGTTGTGGAGGTGATGAGGATGTGTTTCTGGAGGTTGTGTTATTTGGATGTTAGTGGAGGAGATGTGGATGGGTTTGTGTAGGTTGTGTTATTGGAAAGTTAGTGGAGGTGATGTGAATGTGTTTCTGGCGGTTGTGTTATTGGGAAGTAAGTGGAGGTGATGTGAATGTCTTTCTGGAGGTTGTGTTATTGGGTTGTGGATGTGATGAGGATGTGTTTCTGGAGGTTGTGTTATTGGGAAGTAAGTGGAGGTGATGTGAATGTCTTTCTGGAGGTTGTGTTATTGGGTTGTGGAGGTGATGAGGATGTGTTTCTGGAGGTTGTGTTATTGGGAAGTAAGTGGAGGTGATGTGAATGTCTTTCTCGAGGTTGTGTTATTGGGTTGTGGAGGTGATGAGGATGTGTTTCTGGAGGTTGTGTTATTGGGAAGTTAGTGGAGGTGATGAGGATGTGTTTCTGGAGGTTGTGTTATTGGGAAGTTAGTGGAGGTGATGTGGATGTATTTCTGGAGGGTGTGTTATTGTAAAGTTAGTGGAGGTGATGTGGATGGGTTTGTGAAGGTTGTGTTATTGGGAAGATAGTGGAGGTGATGTGAAAGTATTTCTGGAGGTTGTGTTATTGGGATGTTAGTGGAGCTGATGTGTTTATGGAGGTTGTGTTATCGGGAAGTTAGTGGAGGTGATGAGGATGTGTTTCTGGAGGTTGTGCTATTGGGAAGTTAGTGGAGGTGATGAGGATGTGTTTCTGGAGGTTGCGTTATTGGGAAGTTAGTAGAGATGATGAGGATATGTTTCTGGATCTTGTGTTATTGGGAGGCTAGTGGAGGTGATGAGGATGTGTATCTGGAGGTTGTGTTATTGGGAAGTTAGTGGAGGTGATGAGGCTGTGTTTCTGGAGGTTGTGTTCTTGAGGAGTTAGTGGAGGTGATGAGGATGTGTTTCTGGAGGTTGTGTTATTGGGAAGTTAGTGGAGGTGATGTGGATGTGTTTCTGGGGTTGGTGTTATTGGGATGTTAGTGGAGGTGATGTGGATGTGTTTCTGGAGGTTGTGTTATTGGGAAGTTAGTGGTGGTGATGAGGATGTGTTTCTGGAGGTTGTGTTATTGGGAAGTTAGTGGAGATGATGACGATGTGTTTCTGGAGATTGTGTTATTGGGAAGTTAGTGGAGGTGATGAGGATGTGTATCTGGAGGTTGTGTTATTGGGATGTTAGTGGAGGTGATGAGGATGTGTTTCTGGAGGTTGTGTTACTGGGAAGTTAGTGGAGGTGATGAGGATGTGTTTCTGGAGGTTGTGTTATTGGGAAGTTAGTGGAGGTGATGAGGATGTGTTTCTGGAGGTTGTGTTATTGGGAAGTTAGTGGAGGTGATGAGGATGTGTTTCTGGAGGCTGTGTTATTGGGAAGTTAGTGGAGGTGATGAGGATGTGTTTCTGGAGGTTGTGTTATTGGGAAGTTAGTGGAGGTGATGAGGATGTGTTTCTGGAGGTTGTGTTATTGGGAAGTTAGTGGAGGTGATGAGGATGTGTTTCAGGAAGTTGTGTTATTGGAATGTTAGTGGAGGTGATGAGGTTGTGTTTCTGGTGGTTGTGTTATTGCGAAGTTAGTGGAGGTGATGAGGATGTGTTTCTGGAGGTTGTGTTACTGGGAGGTTAATGGAGGTGATGAGGATGTGTATCTGGAGGTTGTGTTATTGGGAGGTTAATGGAGGTGATGAGGATGTGTTTCTGGAGGTTGTGTTATTGGGAAGTAGTGGAGGTGATGAGGATGTGTTTCGGGAGGTTGTGTTATTGGGAAGTTAGTGGGGGTGTTGAGGATGTGTTTCTGGAGGTTGTGTTATGGGGAAGTTAGTGGAGGTGATGAGGATGTGTATCTGGAGGGTGTGTTCTTGAGGAGTTAGTGGAGGTTATGAGGATGTGTTTCAATAAGTTGTGTTATTGGAAAGTTAGTGGAGGTGATGAGGATGTGTTTATGGTGGTTGTGTTATTGGGAGGTTAGTGGAGGTGATGTGGATGTATTTCTGGAGGTTGTGTTATTGTGAAGTTAGTGGAGGTGATGAAGATGTGTTTCTGGAGTCTGTGTTATTGCAAAGTTATTGAAGGTGGTGAGGATGTGTTTCTGGAGGTTGTGTGATTGTGAAATTAGTGTAGATGATGTGGATGTGTTTCTGGAGGTTGTGTAATTGGGACGTTAGTGGAGGTGATGTGGATGTGTTTCTGGAGGTTGTGTTATTGTGACGTTAGTGGTGGTGATGAGGATGTGTTTCTGGAGGTTGTGTTATTGGGAAGTTATTGTAGGTGATGAGGATGTGTTTCTGGAGGTTGTGTGATTGTGAAATTAGTGTAGATGATGTGGATGTGTTTCTGGAGGTTGTGTTATTGGGACGTTAGTGGAGGTGATGTGGATGTGTTTCTGGAGGTTGTGTGATTGGGAAGTTAGTGGAGGTGATGAGGGTGGGTTTCTGGAGGTTGTGTTCTTGAGGAGTTAGTGGAGGTGATGAGGATGTGTTTCTGGAGGTTGTGTTATTGGGAAGTTAGTGGAGGTGATGAGGATGTGTTTCTGGAGGTTGTGCTATTGGGAAGTTAGTGGAGGTGATGAGGATGTGTTTCTGGAGGTTGCGTTATTGGGAAGTTAGTGGAGGTGATGAGGATGTGTTTCTGGAGGTTATGTTCTTGAGGAGTTAGTGGAGGTGATGAGGTTGTGTTTCTGGAGGTTGTGTTATTGGGAAGTTAGTGGAGGTGATGTGGATGTGTTTCTGGGGTTGGTGTTATTGGGATGTTAGTGGAGGTGATGTGGATGTGTTTCTGGAGGTTGTGTAATTGGGACGTTAGTGGAGGTGATGTGGATGTGTTTCTGGAGGTTGTGTTATTGTGACGTTAGTGGTGGTGATGAGGATGTGTTTCTGGAGGTTATGTTATTGGGAAGTTATTGTAGGTGATGAGGATGTGTTTCTGGAGGTTGTGTGATTGTGAAATTAGTGTAGATGATGTGGATGTGTTTCTGGAGGTTGTGTTATTGGGACGTTAGTGGAGGTGATGTGGATGTGTTTCTGGAGGTTGTGTGATTGGGAAGTTAGTGGAGGTGATGAGGGTGGGTTTCTGGAGGTTGTGTTCTTGAGGAGTTAGTGGAGGTGATGAGGATGTGTTTCTGGAGGTTGTGTTATTGGGAAGTTAGTGGAGGTGATGAGGATGTGTTTCTGGAGGTTGTGCTATTGGGAAGTTAGTGGAGGTGATGAGGATGTGTTTCTGGAGGTTGCGTTATTGGGAAGTTAGTGGAGGTGATGAGGATGTGTTTCTGGAGGTTATGTTCTTGAGGAGTTAGTGGAGGTGATGAGGTTGTGTTTCTGGAGGTTGTGTTATTGGGAAGTTAGTGGAGGTGATGTGGATGTGTTTCTGGGGTTGGTGTTATTGGGATGTTAGTGGAGGTGATGTGGATGTGTTTCTGGAGGTTGTGTTATTGGGAAGTTAGTGGAGGTGATGAGGATGTGTTTCTGGAGGTTGTGTTATTGGGAAGTTAGTGGAGGTGATGAGGATGTGTTTCTGGAGGTTGTGTTATTGGGAAGTTAGTGGAGATGATGAGGGTGTGTTTCTGGAGATTGTGTTATTGGGAAGTTAGTGGAGGTGATGAGGATGTGTTTCTGGAGGTTGTGTTATTGGGATGTTAGTGGAGGTGATGAGGATGTGTTTCTGGAGGTTGTGTTATTGGGAGGTTAGTGGAGGTGATGAGGATGTGTTTCTGGTGGTTGTGTTATTGGGAAGTTAGTGGAGGTGTTGAGGATGTGTTTCTGGAGGTTGTGTTATTGGGAAGTTAGTGGAGATGATGAGGATGTGTTTCTGGAGGTTGTGTTATTGGGAAGTTAGTGGAGGTGATGAGGATGTGTTTCTGGAGGCTGTGTTATTGGGAAGTTAGTGGAGGTGATGAAGATGTGTTTCTGGAGGTTGTGTTATTGGGAAGTTAGTGGAGGTGATGAGGATCTGTTTCAGGAAGTTGTGTTATTGGAAAGTTAGTGGAGGTGATGAGGATGTGTTTCTGGTGGTTGTGTTATTGCGAAGTTAGTGGAGGTGATGAGGATGTGTTTCTGGAGGTTGTGTTACTGGGAGGTTAATGGAGGTGATGAGGATGTGTTTCTGGAGGTTGTGTTATTGGGAGGTTAATGGAGGTGATGAGGATGTGTATCTGGAGGGTGTGTTCTTGAGGAGTTAGTGGAGGTGATGAGGATGTGTTTCAGGAAGTTGTGTTATTGGAAAGTTAGTGGAGGTGATGAGGATGTGTTTCTGGTGGTTGTGTTATTGGGAAGTTACTGCAGGTGATGAGGATGTGTATCTGGAGGTTGTGTTACTGGGAGGTTAATGGAGGTGATGAGGATGTGTTTCTGGAGTCTGTGTTATTGCAAAGTTATTGAAGGTGGTGAGGATGTGTTTCTGTAAGTTGTGTTATTGTGAAGTTAGTGGTGGTGATGAGGATGTGTTTCTGGAGGTTGTGTTACTGGGAGGTTAATGGAGGTGATGAGGATGTGTTTCTGGAGTCTGTGTTATTGCAAAGTTATTGAAGGTGGTGAGGATGTGTTTCTGGAAGTTGTGTTATTGTGAAGTTATTGTAGGTGATGAGGATGTGGTTCTGGAGGTTGTGTTATTGGGAAGTTAGTGTAGATGATGTGGATGTGTTTCTGGAGGTTGTGTTATTGGGACGTTAGTGGAGGTGATGTGGATGTGTTTCTGGAGGTTGTGTTATTGGGAAATTAGTGGAGGTGATGTGGATGTGTTTCTGGAGGTTGTGTGATTGGGAAATTAGTGGAGGTGATGTGGATGTGTTTCTGGAGGTTGTGTGATTGGGAAGTTAGTGGAGGTGATGAGGATGTGTTTCTGGAGGTTGTGTTATTGGGAAGTTAGTGGAGGTGATGAGGATGTGTTTCTGGAGGTTGTGTGATTGGGAAATTAGTGGAGGTGATGTGGATGTGTTTCTGGAGGTTGTGTTATTGGGAAGTTATTGTAGGTGATGAGGATGTGGTTCTGGAGGTTGTGTTATTGGGAAGTTAATGGAGGTGATGAGGATGTGTTTCTGGAGGTTGTGTTATTGGGACGTTAGTGGAGGTGATGTGGATGTGTTTCTGGAGGTTGTGTTATTGGGAAGTTAGTGGAGGTGATGAGGATGTGTTTCTGGAGGTTGTGTTATTGGGAAGTTAGTGGAGATGATGAGGGTGTGTTTCTGGAGATTGTGTTATTGGGAAGTTAGTGGAGGTGATGAGGATGTGTTTCTGGAGGTTGTGTTATTGGGATGTTAGTGGAGGTCATGAGGATGTGTTTCTGGAGGTTGTGTTATTGGGAGGTTAGTGGAGGTGATGAGGATGTGTTTCTGGAGGTTGTGTTATTGGGAAGTTAGTGGGGGTGTTGAGGATGTGTTTCTGGAGGTTGTGTTATTGGGAAGTTAGTGGAGATGATGAGGATGTGTTTCTGGAGGTTGTGTTATTGGGAAGTTAGTGGAGGTGATGAGAATGTGTTTCTGGAGGCTGTGTTATTGGGAAGTTAGTGGAGGTGATGAGGATCTGTTTCAGGAAGTTGTGTTATTGGAAAGTTAGTGGAGGTGATGAGGATGTGTTTCTGGTGGTTGTGTTATTGGGAAGTTAGTGGAGGTGATGAGGATGTGTTTCTGGAGGTTGTGTTATTGGGAAGTTAGTGGAGATGATGAGGGTGTGTTTCTGGAGATTGTGTTATTGGGAAGTTAGTGGAGGTGATGAGGATGTGTTTCTGGAGGTTGTGTTATTGGGATGTTAGTGGAGGTCATGAGGATGTGTTTCTGGAGGTTGTGTTATTGGGAGGTTAGTGGAGGTGATGAGGATGTGTTTCTGGTGGTTGTGTTATTGGGAAGTTAGTGGGGGTGTTGAGGATGTGTTTCTGGAGGTTGTGTTATTGGGAAGTTAGTGGAGATGATGAGGATGTGTTTCTGGAGGTGGTGTTATTGGGAAGTTAGTGAAGGTGATGAGGATGTGTTTCTGGAGGCTGTGTTATTGGGAAGTTAGTGGAGGTGATGAAGATGTGTTTCTGGAGTTTGTGTTATTGGGAAGTTAGTGGAGGTGATGAGGATCTGTTTCAGGAAGTTGTGTTATTGGAAAGTTAGTGGAGGTGATGAGGATGTGTTTCTGGTGGTTGTGTTATTGCGAAGTTACTGGAGGTGATGAGGATGTGTTTCTGGAGGTTGTGTTACTGGGAGGTTAATGGAGGTGATGAGGATGTGTTTCTGGAGGTTGTGTTATTGGGAGGTTAATGGAGGTGATGAGGATGTGTATCTGGAGGGTGTGTTCTTGAGGAGTTAGTGGAGGTGATGAGGATGTGTTTCAGGAAGTTGTGTTATTGGAAAGTTAGTGGAGGTGATGAGGATGTGTTTCTGGTGGTTGTGTTATTGGGAGGTTACTGCAGGTGATGAGGATGTGTATCTGGAGGTTGTGTTACTGGGAGGTTAATGGAGGTGATGAGGATGTGTTTCTGGAGTCTGTGTTATTGCAAAGTTATTGAAGGTGGTGAGGATGTGTTTCTGTAAGTTGTGTTATTGTGAAGTTAGTGGTGGTGATGAGGATGTGTTTCTGGAGGTTGTGTTACTGGGAGGTTAATGGAGGTGATGAGGATGTGTTTCTGGAGTCTGTGTTATTGCAAAGTTATTGAAGGTGGTGAGGATGTGTTTCTGGAAGTTGTGTTATTGTGAAGTTATTGTAGGTGATGAGGATGTGGTTCTGGAGGTTGTGTTATTGGGAAGTTAGTGTAGATGATGTGGATGTGTTTCTGGAGGTTGTGTTATTGGGACGTTAGTGGAGGTGATGTGGATGTGTTTCTGGAGGTTGTGTTATTGGGAAATTAGTGGAGGTGATGTGGATGTGTTTCTGGAGGTTGTGTGATTGGGAAATTAGTGGAGGTGATGTGGATGTGTTTCTGGAGGTTGTGTGATTGGGAAGTTAGTGGAGGTGATGAGGATGTGTTTCTGGAGGTTGTGTTATTGGGAAGTTAGTGGAGGTGATGAGGATGTGTTTCTGGAGGTTGTGTGATTGGGAAATTAGTGGAGGTGATGTGCATGTGATTCCGGAGGTTGTGTTATTGGGAAGTTATTGTAGGTGATGAGGATGTGGTTCTGGAGGTTGTGTTACTGGGAGGTTAGTGGAGGTGATGAGGATGTGTTTCTGGAGGTTGTGTTATTGGGAAGTTAGTGGAGGTGATGTGGATGTGTTTCTGGAGGTTGTGTTATTGGGAAGTTAGTGGAGGTGATGAGGATGTGTTTCTGGAGGTTGTGTTATTGGGAAGTTAGTGGAGGTGATGAGGATGTGTTTCTGGAGGTTGTGTTATTGGGAAGTTAGTGGAGGTGATAAGGATGTGTTTCTGGAGGCTGTGTTATTGGGAAGTTAGTGGAGGTGATGAGGATGTGTTTCTGGAGGTTGTGTTATTGGAATGTTAGTGGAGGTGATGAGGTTGTGTTTCTGGTGGTTGTGTTATTGCGAAGTTAGTGGAGGTGATGAGGATGTGTTTCTGGAGGTTGTGTTACTGGGAGGTTAATGGAGGTGATGAGGATGTGTATCTGGAGGTTGTGTTATTGGGAGGTTAATGGAGGTGATGAGGATGTGTTTCTGGAGGTTGTGTTATTGGGAAGTAGTGGAGGTGATGAGGATGTGTTTCGGGAGGTTGTGTTATTGGGAAGTTAGTGGGGGTGTTGAGGATGTGTTTCTGGAGGTTGTGTTATGGGGAAGTTAGTGGAGGTGATGAGGATGTGTATCTGGAGGGTGTGTTCTTGAGGAGTTAGTGGAGGTTATGAGGATGTGTTTCAATAAGTTGTGTTATTGGAAAGTTAGTGGAGGTGATGAGGATGTGTTTATGGTGGTTGTGTTATTGGGAGGTTAGTGGAGGTGATGTGGATGTATTTCTGGAGGTTGTGTTATTGTGAAGTTAGTGGAGGTGATGAAGATGTGTTTCTGGAGTCTGTGTTATTGCAAAGTTATTGAAGGTGGTGAGGATGTGTTTCTGGAGGTTGTGTGATTGTGAAATTAGTGTAGATGATGTGGATGTGTTTCTGGAGGTTGTGTAATTGGGACGTTAGTGGAGGTGATGTGGATGTGTTTCTGGAGGTTGTGTTATTGTGACGTTAGTGGTGGTGATGAGGATGTGTTTCTGGAGGTTGTGTTATTGGGAAGTTATTGTAGGTGATGAGGATGTGTTTCTGGAGGTTGTGTGATTGTGAAATTAGTGTAGATGATGTGGATGTGTTTCTGGAGGTTGTGTTATTGGGACGTTAGTGGAGGTGATGTGGATGTGTTTCTGGAGGTTGTGTGATTGGGAAGTTAGTGGAGGTGATGAGGGTGGGTTTCTGGAGGTTGTGTTCTTGAGGAGTTAGTGGAGGTGATGAGGATGTGTTTCTGGAGGTTGTGTTATTGGGAAGTTAGTGGAGGTGATGAGGATGTGTTTCTGGAGGTTGTGCTATTGGGAAGTTAGTGGAGGTGATGAGGATGTGTTTCTGGAGGTTGCGTTATTGGGAAGTTAGTGGAGGTGATGAGGATGTGTTTCTGGAGGTTATGTTCTTGAGGAGTTAGTGGAGGTGATGAGGTTGTGTTTCTGGAGGTTGTGTTATTGGGAAGTTAGTGGAGGTGATGTGGATGTGTTTCTGGGGTTGGTGTTATTGGGATGTTAGTGGAGGTGATGTGGATGTGTTTCTGGAGGTTGTGTAATTGGGACGTTAGTGGAGGTGATGTGGATGTGTTTCTGGAGGTTGTGTTATTGTGACGTTAGTGGTGGTGATGAGGATGTGTTTCTGGAGGTTATGTTATTGGGAAGTTATTGTAGGTGATGAGGATGTGTTTCTGGAGGTTGTGTGATTGTGAAATTAGTGTAGATGATGTGGATGTGTTTCTGGAGGTTGTGTTATTGGGACGTTAGTGGAGGTGATGTGGATGTGTTTCTGGAGGTTGTGTGATTGGGAAGTTAGTGGAGGTGATGAGGGTGGGTTTCTGGAGGTTGTGTTCTTGAGGAGTTAGTGGAGGTGATGAGGATGTGTTTCTGGAGGTTGTGTTATTGGGAAGTTAGTGGAGGTGATGAGGATGTGTTTCTGGAGGTTGTGCTATTGGGAAGTTAGTGGAGGTGATGAGGATGTGTTTCTGGAGGTTGCGTTATTGGGAAGTTAGTGGAGGTGATGAGGATGTGTTTCTGGAGGTTATGTTCTTGAGGAGTTAGTGGAGGTGATGAGGTTGTGTTTCTGGAGGTTGTGTTATTGGGAAGTTAGTGGAGGTGATGTGGATGTGTTTCTGGGGTTGGTGTTATTGGGATGTTAGTGGAGGTGATGTGGATGTGTTTCTGGAGGTTGTGTTATTGGGAAGTTAGTGGAGGTGATGAGGATGTGTTTCTGGAGGTTGTGTTATTGGGAAGTTAGTGGAGGTGATGAGGATGTGTTTCTGGAGGTTGTGTTATTGGGAAGTTAGTGGAGATGATGAGGGTGTGTTTCTGGAGATTGTGTTATTGGGAAGTTAGTGGAGGTGATGAGGATGTGTTTCTGGAGGTTGTGTTATTGGGATGTTAGTGGAGGTGATGAGGATGTGTTTCTGGAGGTTGTGTTATTGGGAGGTTAGTGGAGGTGATGAGGATGTGTTTCTGGTGGTTGTGTTATTGGGAAGTTAGTGGAGGTGTTGAGGATGTGTTTCTGGAGGTTGTGTTATTGGGAAGTTAGTGGAGATGATGAGGATGTGTTTCTGGAGGTTGTGTTATTGGGAAGTTAGTGGAGGTGATGAGGATGTGTTTCTGGAGGCTGTGTTATTGGGAAGTTAGTGGAGGTGATGAAGATGTGTTTCTGGAGGTTGTGTTATTGGGAAGTTAGTGGAGGTGATGAGGATCTGTTTCAGGAAGTTGTGTTATTGGAAAGTTAGTGGAGGTGATGAGGATGTGTTTCTGGTGGTTGTGTTATTGCGAAGTTAGTGGAGGTGATGAGGATGTGTTTCTGGAGGTTGTGTTACTGGGAGGTTAATGGAGGTGATGAGGATGTGTTTCTGGAGGTTGTGTTATTGGGAGGTTAATGGAGGTGATGAGGATGTGTATCTGGAGGGTGTGTTCTTGAGGAGTTAGTGGAGGTGATGAGGATGTGTTTCAGGAAGTTGTGTTATTGGAAAGTTAGTGGAGGTGATGAGGATGTGTTTCTGGTGGTTGTGTTATTGGGAAGTTACTGCAGGTGATGAGGATGTGTATCTGGAGGTTGTGTTACTGGGAGGTTAATGGAGGTGATGAGGATGTGTTTCTGGAGTCTGTGTTATTGCAAAGTTATTGAAGGTGGTGAGGATGTGTTTCTGTAAGTTGTGTTATTGTGAAGTTAGTGGTGGTGATGAGGATGTGTTTCTGGAGGTTGTGTTACTGGGAGGTTAATGGAGGTGATGAGGATGTGTTTCTGGAGTCTGTGTTATTGCAAAGTTATTGAAGGTGGTGAGGATGTGTTTCTGGAAGTTGTGTTATTGTGAAGTTATTGTAGGTGATGAGGATGTGGTTCTGGAGGTTGTGTTATTGGGAAGTTAGTGTAGATGATGTGGATGTGTTTCTGGAGGTTGTGTTATTGGGACGTTAGTGGAGGTGATGTGGATGTGTTTCTGGAGGTTGTGTTATTGGGAAATTAGTGGAGGTGATGTGGATGTGTTTCTGGAGGTTGTGTGATTGGGAAATTAGTGGAGGTGATGTGGATGTGTTTCTGGAGGTTGTGTGATTGGGAAGTTAGTGGAGGTGATGAGGATGTGTTTCTGGAGGTTGTGTTATTGGGAAGTTAGTGGAGGTGATGAGGATGTGTTTCTGGAGGTTGTGTGATTGGGAAATTAGTGGAGGTGATGTGGATGTGTTTCTGGAGGTTGTGTTATTGGGAAGTTATTGTAGGTGATGAGGATGTGGTTCTGGAGGTTGTGTTATTGGGAAGTTAATGGAGGTGATGAGGATGTGTTTCTGGAGGTTGTGTTATTGGGACGTTAGTGGAGGTGATGTGGATGTGTTTCTGGAGGTTGTGTTATTGGGAAGTTAGTGGAGGTGATGAGGATGTGTTTCTGGAGGTTGTGTTATTGGGAAGTTAGTGGAGATGATGAGGGTGTGTTTCTGGAGATTGTGTTATTGGGAAGTTAGTGGAGGTGATGAGGATGTGTTTCTGGAGGTTGTGTTATTGGGATGTTAGTGGAGGTCATGAGGATGTGTTTCTGGAGGTTGTGTTATTGGGAGGTTAGTGGAGGTGATGAGGATGTGTTTCTGGAGGTTGTGTTATTGGGAAGTTAGTGGGGGTGTTGAGGATGTGTTTCTGGAGGTTGTGTTATTGGGAAGTTAGTGGAGATGATGAGGATGTGTTTCTGGAGGTTGTGTTATTGGGAAGTTAGTGGAGGTGATGAGAATGTGTTTCTGGAGGCTGTGTTATTGGGAAGTTAGTGGAGGTGATGAGGATCTGTTTCAGGAAGTTGTGTTATTGGAAAGTTAGTGGAGGTGATGAGGATGTGTTTCTGGTGGTTGTGTTATTGGGAAGTTAGTGGAGGTGATGAGGATGTGTTTCTGGAGGTTGTGTTATTGGGAAGTTAGTGGAGATGATGAGGGTGTGTTTCTGGAGATTGTGTTATTGGGAAGTTAGTGGAGGTGATGAGGATGTGTTTCTGGAGGTTGTGTTATTGGGATGTTAGTGGAGGTCATGAGGATGTGTTTCTCGAGGTTGTGTTATTGGGAGGTTAGTGGAGGTGATGAGGATGTGTTTCTGGTGGTTGTGTTATTGGGAAGTTAGTGGGGGTGTTGAGGATGTGTTTCTGGAGGTTGTGTTATTGGGAAGTTAGTGGAGATGATGAGGATGTGTTTCTGGAGGTTGTGTTATTGGGAAGTTAGTGGAGGTGATGAGGATGTGTTTCTGGAGGCTGTGTTATTGGGAAGTTAGTGGAGGTGATGAAGATGTGTTTCTGGAGGTTGTGTTATTGGGAAGTTAGTGGAGGTGATGAGGATCTGTTTCAGGAAGTTGTGTTATTGGAAAGTTAGTGGAGGTGATGAGGATGTGTTTCTGGTGGTTGTGTTATTGCGAAGTTACTGGAGGTGATGAGGATGTGTTTCTGGAGGTTGTGTTACTGGGAGGTTAATGGAGGTGATGAGGATGTGTTTCTGGAGGTTGTGTTATTGGGAGGTTAATGGAGGTGATGAGGATGTGTATCTGGAGGGTGTGTTCTTGAGGAGTTAGTGGAGGTGATGAGGATGTGTTTCAGGAAGTTGTGTTATTGGAAAGTTAGTGGAGGTGATGAGGATGTGTTTCTGGTGGTTGTGTTATTGGGAGGTTACTGCAGGTGATGAGGATGTGTATCTGGAGGTTGTGTTACTGGGAGGTTAATGGAGGTGATGAGGATGTGTTTCTGGAGTCTGTGTTATTGCAAAGTTATTGAAGGTGGTGAGGATGTGTTTCTGTAAGTTGTGTTATTGTGAAGTTAGTGGTGGTGATGAGGATGTGTTTCTGGAGGTTGTGTTACTGGGAGGTTAATGGAGGTGATGAGGATGTGTTTCTGGAGTCTGTGTTATTGCAAAGTTATTGAAGGTGGTGAGGATGTGTTTCTGGAAGTTGTGTTATTGTGAAGTTATTGTAGGTGATGAGGATGTGGTTCTGGAGGTTGTGTTATTGGGAAGTTAGTGTAGATGATGTGGATGTGTTTCTGGAGGTTGTGTTATTGGGACGTTAGTGGAGGTGATGTGGATGTGTTTCTGGAGGTTGTGTTATTGGGAAATTAGTGGAGGTGATGTGGATGTGTTTCTGGAGGTTGTGTGATTGGGAAATTAGTGGAGGTGATGTGGATGTGTTTCTGGAGGTTGTGTGATTGGGAAGTTAGTGGAGGTGATGAGGATGTGTTTCTGGAGGTTGTGTTATTGGGAAGTTAGTGGAGGTGATGAGGATGTGTTTCTGGAGGTTGTGTGATTGGGAAATTAGTGGAGGTGATGTGCATGTGATTCCGGAGGTTGTGTTATTGGGAAGTTATTGTAGGTGATGAGGATGTGGTTCTGGAGGTTGTGTTATTGGGAAGTTAATGGAGGTGATGAGGATGTGTTTCTGGAGGTTGTGTTATTGGGACGTTAGTGGAGGTGATGTGGATGTGTTTCTGGAGGTTGTGTTATTGGGAAGTTAGTGGAGGTGATGTGGATGTGTTTCTGGAGGTTGTGTTATTGGGAAGTTAGTGGAGGTGATGAGGATGTGTTTCTGGAGGTTGCGTTATTGGGAAGTTAGTGGAGGTGATGAGGATGTGTATCTGGAGGTTGTGTTATTCGGAAGTTAGTGGAGGTGATGTGGATGTGTTTCTGATGGTTGTGTTCTTGAGGAGTTAGTGGAGGTGATGAGGATGTGTTTCTGGAGGTTGTGTTACTGGGAGGTTAGTGGAGGTGATGAGGATGTGTTTCTGGAGGTTGTGTTATTGGGAAGTTAGTGGAGGTGATGTGGATGTGTTTCTGGAGGTTGTGTTATTGGGAAGTTAGTGGAGGTGATGAGGATGTGTTTCTGGAGGTTGTGTTATTGGGAAGTTAGTGGAGGTGATGAGGATGTGTTTCTGGAGGTTGTGTTATTGGGAAGTTAGTGGAGGTGATAAGGATGTGTTTCTGGAGGCTGTGTTATTGGGAAGTTAGTGGAGGTGATGAGGATGTGTTTCTGGAGGTTGTGTTATTGGGAAGTTAGTGGAGGTGATGAGGATGTGTTTCTGGAGGTTGTGTTATTGGGAAGTTAGTGGAGGTGATGAGGATCTGTTTCAGGAAGTTATGTTATTGGAAAGTTAGTGGAGGTGATGAGGATGTGTTTCTGGTGGTTGTGTTATTGCGAAGTTAGTGGAGGTGATGAGGATATGTATCTGGAGGTTGTGTTACTGGGAGGTTAATGGAGGTGATGAGGATGTGTATCTGGAGGGTGTGTTCTTGAGGAGTTAGTGGAGGTGATGAGGATGTGTTTCAGGAAGTTGTGTTATTGGAAAGTTAGTGGAGGTGATGAGGATGTGTTTCTGGTGGTTGTGTTATTGGGAAGTTAGTGGAGGTGATGAGGATGTGTTTCTGGAGGTTGTGTTACTGGGAGGTTAATGGAGGTGATGAGGATGTGTTTCTGGAGGTTGTGTTATTGGGAAGTTATTGGAGGTGATGAGGATGTGTATCTGGAGGTTGTGGTACTGGGAAGTTAGTGGAGGTGATGAGGATGTGTTTCTGGAGGTTGTGTTATTGGGGAGTTAGTGGAGGTGATGAGGATGTGTTTCTGGAGTTTGTGTTATTGGGAAGATAATGGAGGTGATGAGGATGTGTTTCTGGAGGTTGTGTGATTGTGAAATTAGTGTAGATGATGTGGATGTGCTTCTGGCGGTTGTGTTATTGGGACGTTAGTGGAGGTGATGTGGATGTGTTTCTGATGGTTGTGTTCTTGAGGAGTTAGTGGAGGTGATGAGGATGTGTTTCTGGAGGTTGTGTTACTGGGAGGTTAGTGGAGGTGATGAGGATGTGTTTCTGGAGGTTGTGTTATTGGGAAGTTAGTGGAGGTGATGTGGATGTGTTTCTGGAGGTTGTGTTATTGGGAAGTTAGTGGAGGTGATGAGGATGTGTTTCTGGAGGTTGTGTTATTGGGAAGTTAGTGGAGGTGATGAGGATGTGTTTCTGGAGGTTGTGTTATTGGGAAGTTAGTGGAGGTGATAAGGATGTGTTTCTGGAGGCTGTGTTATTGGGAAGTTAGTGGAGGTGATGAGGATGTGTTTCTGGAGGTTGTGTTATTGGAAAGTTAGTGAAGGTGATGAGGATGTGTTTCTGGTGGTTGTGTTATTGGGAAGTTAGTGGAGGTGATGAGGATGTGTATCTGGAGGTTGTGTTATTGGGAGTTTAATGGAGGTGATGAGGATGTGTAACTGGAGGGTGTGTTCTTGAGGAGTTAGTGGAGGTGATGAGGATGTGTTTCTGGAGTCTGTGTTATTGCAAAGTTATTGACGGTGGTGAGGATGTGTTTCTGGAAGTTGTGTTATTGTGAAGTTAGTGGTGGTGATGAGTATGTGTTTCTGGAAGTTGTGTTATTGGGAAGTTATTGGAGGTGATGAGGATGTGTTTCTGGAGGTTGTGTTATTGGGAAGTTAATGGAGGTGATGAGGATGGGTTTCTGGAGGTTGTGTGATTGGGATGTTGTGGAGGTGATGTGGATGGGTTTGTGTAAGTTGTGTTATTGGGAAGTTAGTCAAGGTGATGTGGATGTGTATCTGGAGGGTGTGTTCTTGAGGAGTTAGTGGAGGTGATGAGGATGTGTTTCTGGAGGTTGTGTTATTGGGAAGTTATTGGAGGTGATGAGGATGTGTTTCTGGAGGTTGTGTTATTGGGGAGTTAGTGGGGGTGATGAGGATGTGTTTCTGTAGGTTGTGTTATTGTGAAGTTAGTGGAGGTGATGAGGATGTGTTTCTGTAGGTTGTGTTATTGGGAAGTTAGTGGAGGTGATGAGGATGTGTTTCTGTAGGTTGTGTTATTGGGAAGTTAGTGGAGGTGATGAGGATGTGTATCTGGAGGGTGTGTTCTTGAGGAGTTAGTTGGGTTGATGTGGATGTGTTTCTGGAGGTTGTGTTATTGGGAAGTTAGTGGACGTGATGTGGATGTGTTTCTGTAGGTTGTGTTATTGGGCAGTTAGTGGACGTGATCTGGATGTGTTTCTGGAGGTTGTGTTATTGGGAAGTTAGTGGACGTGATGTGGATGTGTTTCTGTAGGTTGTGTTATTGGGAAGTTAGTGGAGGTGATGAGGATGTGTTTCTGGAGGTTGTGTTATTGGGATGTTAGTGGAGGTGATGTGGATGGGTTTGTGTAAGTTGTGTTATTGGGAAGTTAGTGGAGGTGATGTGGATGTATTTCTGGAGGTTGTGTTATTGTGAAGTTAGTGGAGGTGATGTGGATACATTTCTGGAGGTTGTGTTATTGGGAAGTTACTGGAGTTGATGAGGATGTGTTTCTGGAGGTTGTGTTACTGGGATGTTAGTGGAGGTGATGTGATGAGTTTCTGGTGGTTCTGTTATTGGGAAGTTAGTGGAGGTGATGAGGATGTGTTTCTGGAGGTTGTGTTATTGGGAAGTTCGTGGAGGTGATGAGGATGTGTTTCTGGAGGTTGTGTTATTGGGAGGTTAGTGGAGGTGATGGGGATGTGTTTCTGGAGGCTGTGTTATTGGGAAGTTAGTGGAGGTGATGTGGATGGGTATCTGAAGGTTCTATTATTGGGATGTTAGTGGAGCTGATGTGTTTCTGCAGGCTGTGTCATAGGGGTTAGTGTAGGTGATGAGGATGTGTTTCTGGAGGTTGTGTTATTGGGAAGTTAGTGGAGGTGATGTGGGTGTGTTTCTGGAGGTTGTGTTATTGGGAAGTTAGTGGAGGTGATGAGGACGTGTTTCTGGAGGTTGTGTTATTGGGAAGTTATTGGAGGTGATGAGGATGTGTTTCTGGATGTTGTGTTATTGGGAAGTTAGTGGAGGTGATGAGGATGTGTATTTGGAGGTTGTGTTCTTGAGGAGTTAGTGGAGGTGATGAGGACGTGTTTCTGGAGGTTGTGTTATTGGGAGGTTAGTGGAGGTGATGAGGATGTGTTTCTCGAGGTTATGTTATTGGGGAGTTAGTGGAGGTGTTGAGGATGTGTTTCTGGAGATTGTTATTGGAAAGTTAGTGGAGTTGATGAGGATGTGTTTCTGGGGTTTGTGTTACTGGGAAGTTAGTGTCGATGATGAGGATGTGTTTCTGGATGTTGTGTTATTGGGAAGTTAGTGGAGGTGATGAGGATGTGTTTCTGGTGGTTGTGTTATTGGGAGGTTAATGGAGGTGATGAGGATGTGTTTCTGGATGTTGTGTTATTGGGAAGTTAGTGGAGGTGATGTGGATGAGTTTCTGGAAGTTGTGTTATTGGGAGTTAGTGGAGGTGATGAGGATGAATTTCTGGAGGTTGTGTTATTGGGAAGTTAGTGGTGGTGATGAGGATGTGTTTTTGGAGGTTGTGTTATTGGGAAGTTAGTGGAGGTGATGAGGATGTGGTTCTGGAGGTTGTGATGTTGGGACATTAGTGGAGGTGAGGAGGATGTGTTTCTGGAGGTTGTGTTCTTGAGGAGTTAGTGGAGGTGATGAGGATGTGTTTCTGGAGGTTGTGTTATTGGGAAGTTAGTGGTGGTGATGAGGATGTGTTTTTGGAGGTTGTGTTATTGGGAAGGTAGTGGAGGTGATGAGGATGTGTTTCTGGAGGTTGTGTTATTGGGAAGTTAGTGGAGGTGATGTGGATGTGTTTCTGGAGGTTGTGTTATTGGGAAGTTAGTGGAGGTGATGAGGATGTGTTTCTGGAGGGTGTGTTCTTGAGGAGTTAGTGGAGGTGATGAGGACGTGTTTCTGGAGGTTGTGTTATTGGGAAGTTATTGGAGGTGATGAGGATGTGTATCTGGAGGTTGTGTTATTGGGAGGTTAATGGAGGTGATGAGGATGTGTTTCTGGAGGGTGTGTTCATGAGGAGTTAGTAGAGGTGATGAGGATGTGTTTCTGGAAGTTGTGTTATTGGGAAGTTAGTGGAGGTGATGAGGATGTGTTTCTGGAGGTTATGTTGTTGGGAAGTTAGTGGAGGTGATGAGGATGTGTTTCTGGAGGTTGTGTTATTGGGAAGTTATTGGAGGTGATGACGATGTGTTTCTGGAGTTTGTGTTATTGGGAAGTTAGTGGAGGTGATGAGGATGTGTTTCTGGAGGTTGTGTTATTGTGAAGTTAGTGGAGGTGATGAGGATGTGTTTCTGGAGGTTGTGTTATTGGGAAGTTAGTGGAGGTGATAAGGATGTGTTTCTGGAGGCTGTGTTATTGGGAAGTTAGTGGAGGTGATGAGGATGTGTTTCTGGAGGTTGTGTTATTGGGAAGTTAGTGGAGGTGATGAGGATGTGTTTCTGGAGGTTGTGTTATTGGGAAGTTAGTGGAGGTGATGAGGATCTGTTTCAGGAAGTTGTGTTATTGGAAAGTTAGTGGAGGTGATGAGGATGTGTTTCTGGTGGTTGTGTTATTGGGAAGTTAGTGGAGGTGATGAGGATGTGTTTCTGGAGGTTGTGTTATTGGGAAGTTAGTGAAGATGATGAGGGTGTGTTTCTGGAGATTGTGTTATTGGGAAGTTAGTGGAGGTGATGAGGATGTGTTTCTGGAGGTTGTGTTATTGGGATGTTAGTGGAGGTCATGAGGATGTGTTTCTGGAGGTTGTGTTATTGGGAGGTTAGTGGAGGTGATGAGGATGTGTTTCTGGTGGTTGTGTTATTGGGAAGTTAGTGGGGGTGTTGAGGATGTGTTTCTGGAGGTTGTGTTATTGGGAAGTTAGTGGAGATGATGAGGATGTGTTTCTGGAGGTTGTGTTATTGGGAAGTTAGTGGAGGTGATGAGGATGTGTTTCTGGAGGCTGTGTTATTGGGAAGTTAGTGGAGGTGATGAAGATGTGTTTCTGGAGGTTGTGTTATTGGGAAGTTAGTGGAGGTGATGAGGATCTGTTTCAGGAAGTTGTGTTATTGGAAAGTTAGTGGAGGTGATGAGGATGTGTTTCTGGTGGTTGTGTTATTGCGAAGTTACTGGAGGTGATGAGGATGTGTTTCTGGAGGTTGTGTTACTGGGAGGTTAATGGAGGTGATGAGGATGTGTTTCTGGAGGTTGTGTTATTGGGAGGTTAATGGAGGTGATGAGGATGTGTATCTGGAGGGTGTGTTCTTGAGGAGTTAGTGGAGGTGATGAGGATGTGTTTCAGGAAGTTGTGTTATTGGAAAGTTAGTGGAGGTGATGAGGATGTGTTTCTGGTGGTTGTGTTATTGGGAGGTTACTGCAGGTGATGAGGATGTGTATCTGGAGGTTGTGTTACTGGGAGGTTAATGGAGGTGATGAGGATGTGTTTCTGGAGTCTGTGTTATTGCAAAGTTATTGAAGGTGGTGAGGATGTGTTTCTGTAAGTTGTGTTATTGTGAAGTTAGTGGTGGTGATGAGGATGTGTTTCTGGAGGTTGTGTTACTGGGAGGTTAATGGAGGTGATGAGGATGTGTTTCTGGAGTCTGTGTTATTGCAAAGTTATTGAAGGTGGTGAGGATGTGTTTCTGGAAGTTGTGTTATTGTGAAGTTATTGTAGGTGATGAGGATGTGGTTCTGGAGGTTGTGTTATTGGGAAGTTAGTGTAGATGATGTGGATGTGTTTCTGGAGGTTGTGTTATTGGGACGTTAGTGGAGGTGATGTGGATGTGTTTCTGGAGGTTGTGTTATTGGGAAATTAGTGGAGGTGATGTGGATGTGTTTCTGGAGGTTGTGTGATTGGGAAATTAGTGGAGGTGATGTGGATGTGTTTCTGGAGGTTGTGTGATTGGGAAGTTAGTGGAGGTGATGAGGATGTGTTTCTGGAGGTTGTGTTATTGGGAAGTTAGTGGAGGTGATGAGGATGTGTTTCTGGAGGTTGTGTGATTGGGAAATTAGTGGAGGTGATGTGCATGTGATTCCGGAGGTTGTGTTATTGGGAAGTTATTGTAGGTGATGAGGATGTGGTTCTGGAGGTTGTGTTATTGGGAAGTTAATGGAGGTGATGAGGATGTGTTTCTGGAGGTTGTGTTATTGGGACGTTAGTGGAGGTGATGTGGATGTGTTTCTGGAGGTTGTGTTATTGGGAAGTTAGTGGAGGTGATGTGGATGTGTTTCTGGAGGTTGTGTTATTGGGAAGTTAGTGGAGGTGATGAGGATGTGTTTCTGGAGGTTGCGTTATTGGGAAGTTAGTGGAGGTGATGAGGATGTGTATCTGGAGGTTGTGTTATTCGGAAGTTAGTGGAGGTGATGTGGATGTGTTTCTGATGGTTGTGTTCTTGAGGAGTTAGTGGAGGTGATGAGGATGTGTTTCTGGAGGTTGTGTTACTGGGAGGTTAGTGGAGGTGATGAGGATGTGTTTCTGGAGGTTGTGTTATTGGGAAGTTAGTGGAGGTGATGTGGATGTGTTTCTGGAGGTTGTGTTATTGGGAAGTTAGTGGAGGTGATGAGGATGTGTTTCTGGAGGTTGTGTTATTGGGAAGTTAGTGGAGGTGATGAGGATGTGTTTCTGGAGGTTGTGTTATTGGGAAGTTAGTGGAGGTGATAAGGATGTGTTTCTGGAGGCTGTGTTATTGGGAAGTTAGTGGAGGTGATGAGGATGTGTTTCTGGAGGTTGTGTTATTGGGAAGTTAGTGGAGGTGATGAGGATCTGTTTCAGGAAGTTATGTTATTGGAAAGTTAGTGGAGGTGATGAGGATGTGTTTCTGGTGGTTGTGTTATTGCGAAGTTAGTGGAGGTGATGAGGATATGTATCTGGAGGTTGTGTTACTGGGAGGTTAATGGAGGTGATGAGGATGTGTATCTGGAGGGTGTGTTCTTGAGGAGTTAGTGGAGGTGATGAGGATGTGTTTCAGGAAGTTGTGTTATTGGAAAGTTAGTGGAGGTGATGAGGATGTGTTTCTGGTGGTTGTGTTATTGGGAAGTTAGTGGAGGTGATGAGGATGTGTTTCTGGAGGTTGTGTTACTGGGAGGTTAATGGAGGTGATGAGGATGTGTTTCTGGAGGTTGTGTTATTGGGAAGTTATTGGAGGTGATGAGGATGTGTATCTGGAGGTTGTGGTACTGGGAAGTTAGTGGAGGTGATGAGGATGTGTTTCTGGAGGTTGTGTTATTGGGGAGTTAGTGGAGGTGATGAGGATGTGTTTCTGGAGTTTGTGTTATTGGGAAGATAATGGAGGTGATGAGGATGTGTTTCTGGAGGTTGTGTGATTGTGAAATTAGTGTAGATGATGTGGATGTGCTTCTGGCGGTTGTGTTATTGGGACGTTAGTGGAGGTGATGTGGATGTGTTTCTGGAGGTTGTGTGATTGGGAAATTAGTGGAGGTGATGTGGATGTGTTTCTGGAGGTTGTGTTATTGGGAAGTTAGTGGAGGTGATGAGGATGTGTTTCTGGTGGTTGTGATATTGGGAAGTTAGTGGAGGTGATGAGGATGTGTTTCTGGAGGTTGTGTTATTGGGAAGTTAGTGGAGGTGATGAGGACGTGTTTCTGGAGGTTATGTTATTGGGAAGTTAGTGGAGGTGATGAGGATGGGTTTGTGTAAGTTGTGTTATTGGGAAGTTAGTGGAGGTGATGAGGATGTGTTTCTGGAGGTTGTGTTATTGGGAAGTTAGTGGAGGTGATGAGGATGTGTTTCAGGAAGTTGTGTTATTGGAAAGTTAGTGAAGGTGATGAGGATGTGTTTCTGGTGGTTGTGTTATTGGGAAGTTAGTGGAGGTGATGAGGATGTGTATCTGGAGGTTGTGTTATTGGGAGTTTAATGGAGGTGATGAGGATGTGTATCTGGAGGGTGTGTTCTTGAGGAGTTAGTGGAGGTGATGAGGATGTGTTTCTGGAGTCTGTGTTATTGCAAAGTTATTGACGGTGGTGAGGATGTGTTTCTGGAAGTTGTGTTATTGTGAAGTTAGTGGTGGTGATGAGTATGTGTTTCTGGAAGTTGTGTTATTGGGAAGTTATTGGAGGTGATGAGGATGTGTTTCTGGAGGTTGTGTTATTGGGAAGTTAATGGAGGTGATGAGGATGGGTTTCTGGAGGTTGTGTGATTGGGATGTTGTGGAGGTGATGTGGATGGGTTTGTGTAAGTTGTGTTATTGGGAAGTTAGTGGAGGTGATGTGGATGTGTATCTGGAGGGTGTGTTCTTGAGGAGTTAGTGGAGGTGATGAGGATGTGTTTCTGGAGGTTGTGTTATTGGGAAGTTATTGGAGGTGATGAGGATGTGTTTCTGGAGGTTGTGTTATTGGGGAGTTAGTGGGGGTGATGAGGATGTGTTTCTGTAGGTTGTGTTATTGTGAAGTTAGTGGAGGTGATGAGGATGTGTTTCTGTAGGTTGTGTTATTGGGAAGTTAGTGGAGGTGATGAGGATGTGTTTCTGTAGGTTGTGTTATTGGGAAGTTAGTGGAGGTGATGAGGATGTGTATCTGGAGGGTGTGTTCTTGAGGAGTTAGTTGGGTTGATGTGGATGTGTTTCTGGAGGTTGTGTTATTGGGAAGTTAGTGGACGTGATGTGGATGTGTTTCTGTAGGTTGTGTTATTGGGCAGTTAGTGGACGTGATCTGGATGTGTTTCTGGAGGTTGTGTTATTGGGAAGTTAGTGGACGTGATGTGGATGTGTTTCTGTAGGTTGTGTTATTGGGAAGTTAGTGGAGGTGATGAGGATGTGTTTCTGGAGGTTGTGTTATTGGGATGTTAGTGGAGGTGATGTGGATGGGTTTGTGTAAGTTGTGTTATTGGGAAGTTAGTGGAGGTGATGTGGATGTATTTCTGGAGGTTGTGTTATTGTGAAGTTAGTGGAGGTGATGTGGATGCATTTCTGGAGGTTGTGTTATTGGGAAGTTACTGGAGTTGATGAGGATGTGTTTCTGGAGGTTGTGTTACTGGGATGTTAGTGGAGGTGATGTGATGAGTTTCTGGTGGTTGTGTTATTGGGAAGTTAGTGGAGGTGATGAGGATGTGTTTCTGGAGGTTGTGTTATTGGGAAGTTCGTGGAGGTGATGAGGATGTGTTTCTGGAGGTTGTGTTATTGGGAGGTTAGTGGAGGTGATGGGGATGTGTTTCTGGAGGCTGTGTTATTGGGAAGTTAGTGGAGGTGATGTGGATGGGTATCTGAAGGTTCTATTATTGGGATGTTAGTGGAGCTGATGTGTTTCTGCAGGCTGTGTTATAGGGGTTAGTGTAGGTGATGAGGATGTGTTTCTGGAGGTTGTGTTATTGGGAAGTTAGTGGAGGTGATGTGGGTGTGTTTCTGGAGGTTGTGTTATTGGGAAGTTAGTGGAGGTGATGAGGACGTGTTTCTGGAGGTTGTGTTATTGGGAAGTTATTGGAGGTGATGAGGATGTGTTTCTGGATGTTGTGTTATTGGGAAGTTAGTGGAGGTGATGAGGATGTGTATTTGGAGGTTGTGTTCTTGAGGAGTTAGTGGAGGTGATGAGGACGTGTTTCTGGAGGTTGTGTTATTGGGAGGTTAGTGGAGGTGATGAGGATGTGTTTCTCGATGTTATGTTATTGGGGAGTTAGTGGAGGTGTTGAGGATGTGTTTCTGGAGATTGTTATTGGAAAGTTAGTGGAGTTGATGAGGATGTGTTTCTGGGGTTTGTGTTACTGGGAAGTTAGTGTCGATGATGAGGATGTGTTTCTGGATGTTGTGTTATTGGGAAGTTAGTGGAGGTGATGAGGATGTGTTTCCGGTGGTTGTGTTATTGGGAGGTTAATGGAGGTGATGAGGATGTGTTTCTGGATGTTGTGTTATTGGGAAGTTAGTGGAGGTGATGTGGATGAGTTTCTGGAAGTTGTGTTATTGGGAGTTAGTGGAGGTGATGAGGATGAATTTCTGGAGGTTGTGTTATTGGGAAGTTAGTGGTGGTGATGAGGATGTGTTTTTGGAGGTTGTGTTATTGGGAAGTTAGTGGAGGTGATGAGGATGTGGTTCTGGAGGTTGTGATGTTGGGACATTAGTGGAGGTGAGGAGGATGTGTTTCTGGAGGTTGTGTTCTTGAGGAGTTAGTGGAGGTGATGAGGATGTGTTTCTGGAGGTTGTGTTATTGGGAAGTTAGTGGTGGTGATGAGGATGTGTTTTTGGAGGTTGTGTTATTGGGAAGGTATTGGAGGTGATGAGGATGTGTTTCTGGAGGTTGTGTTATTGGGAAGTTAGTGGAGGTGATGTGGATGTGTTTCTGGAGGTTGTGTTATTGGGAAGTTAGTGGAGGTGATGAGGATGTGTTTCTGGAGGGTGTGTTCTTGAGGAGTTAGTGGAGGTGATGAGGACGTGTTTCTGGAGGTTGTGTTATTGGGAAGTTATTGGAGGTGATGAGGATGTGTATCTGGAGGTTGTGTTATTGGGAGGTTAATGGAGGTGATGAGGATGTGTTTCTGGAGGGTGTGTTCATGAGGAGTTAGTAGAGGTGATGAGGATGTGTTTCTGGAAGTTGTGTTATTGGGAAGTTAGTGGAGGTGATGAGGATGTGTTTCTGGAGGTTATGTTGTTGGGAAGTTAGTGGAGGTGATGAGGATGTGTTTCTGGAGGTTGTGTTATTGGGAAGTTAGTGGAGGTGATGACGATGTGTTTCTGGAGTTTGTGTTATTGGGAAGTTAGTGGAGGTGATGAGGATGTGTTTCTGGAGGTTGTGTTATTGTGAAGTTAGTGGAGGTGATGAGGATGTGTTTCTGGAGGTTGTGTTATTGGGAAGTTAGTGGAGGTGATAAGGATGTGTTTCTGGAGGCTGTGTTATTGGGAAGTTAGTGGAGGTGATGAGGATGTGTTTCTGGAGGTTGTGTTATTGGGAAGTTAGTGGAGGTGATGAGGATGTGTTTCTGGAGGTTGTGTTATTGGGAAGTTAGTGGAGGTGATGAGGATCTGTTTCAGGAAGTTGTGTTATTGGAAAGTTAGTGGAGGTGATGAGGATGTGTTTCTGGTGGTTGTGTTATTGCGAAGTTAGTGGAGGTGATGAGGATGTGTATCTGGAGGTTGTGTTACTGGGAGGTTAATGGAGGTGATGAGGATGTGTATCTGGAGGGTGTGTTCTTGAGGAGTTAGTGGAGGTGATGAGGATGTGTTTCAGGAAGTTGTGTTATTGGAAAGTTAGTGGAGGTGATGAGGATGTGTTTCTGGTGGTTGTGTTATTGGGAAGTTAGTGGAGGTGATGAGGATGTGTTTCTGGAGGTTGTGTTACTGGGAGGTTAATGGAGGTGATGAGGATGTGTTTCTGGAGGTTGTGTTATTGGGAAGTTATTGGAGGTGATGAGGATGTGTATCTGGAGGTTGTGGTACTGGGAAGTTAGTGGAGGTGATGAGGATGTGTTTCTGGAGGTTGTGTTATTGGGGAGTTAGTGGAGGTGATGAGGATGTGTTTCTGGAGTTTGTGTTATTGGGAAGATAATGGAGGTGATGAGGATGTGTTTCTGGAGGTTGTGTGATTGTGAAATTAGTGTAGATGATGTGGATGTGTTTCTGGCGGTTGTGTTATTGGGACGTTAGTGGAGGTGATGTGGATGTGTTTCTGGAGGTTGTGTGATTGGGAAATTAGTGGAGGTGATGTGGATGTGTTTCTGGAGGTTGTGTTATTGGGAAGTTAGTGGAGGTGATGAGGATGTGTTTCTGGTGGTTGTGATATTGGGAAGTTAGTGGAGGTGATGAGGATGTGTTTCTGGAGGTTGTGTTATTGGGAAGTTAGTGGAGGTGATGAGGACGTGTTTCTGGAGGTTATGTTATTGGGAAGTTAGTGGAGGTGATGAGGATGGGTTTGTGTAAGTTGTGTTATTGGGAAGTTAGTGGAGGTGATGAGGATGTGTTTCTGGAGGTTGTGTTATTGGGAAGTTAGTGGAGGTGATGAGGATGTGTTTCAGGAAGTTGTGTTATTGGAAAGTTAGTGAAGGTGATGAGGATGTGTTTCTGGTGGTTGTGTTATTGGGAAGTTAGTGGAGGTGATGAGGATGTGTATCTGGAGGTTGTGTTATTGGGAGTTTAATGGAGGTGATGAGGATGTGTATCTGGAGGGTGTGTTCTTGAGGAGTTAGTGGAGGTGATGAGGATGTGTTTCTGGAGTCTGTGTTATTGCAAAGTTATTGACGGTGGTGAGGATGTGTTTCTGGAAGTTGTGTTATTGTGAAGTTAGTGGTGGTGATGAGTATGTGTTTCTGGAAGTTGTGTTATTGGGAAGTTATTGGAGGTGATGAGGATGTGTTTCTGGAGGTTGTGTTATTGGGAAGTTAATGGAGGTGATGAGGATGGGTTTCTGGAGGTTGTGTGATTGGGATGTTGTGGAGGTGATGTGGATGGGTTTGTGTAAGTTGTGTTATTGGGAAGTTAGTGGAGGTGATGTGGATGTGTATCTGGAGGGTGTGTTCTTGAGGAGTTAGTGGAGGTGATGAGGATGTGTTTCTGGAGGTTGTGTTATTGGGAAGTTATTGGAGGTGATGAGGATGTGTTTCTGGAGGTTGTGTTATTGGGGAGTTAGTGGGGGTGATGAGGATGTGTTTCTGTAGGTTGTGTTATTGTGAAGTTAGTGGAGGTGATGAGGATGTGTTTCTGTAGGTTGTGTTATTGGGAAGTTAGTGGAGGTGATGAGGATGTGTTTCTGTAGGTTGTGTTATTGGGAAGTT